>NW_008611765.1:26478-48635 GCF_000691845.1 Merops nubicus | reverse complement strand
ACGCCACCCAGTAAAAAAACACCCGGCGACTTGAGGGGTGCAGGCTGCGCTTGTCCGGTTTCCCCTGCTCTATCGCCTCCTCCAGCTGAATTCGGGGCGTTTTGGCGGCCGGGGGAAGGAGCTGGGCGTGCCGGTGGTGCTCAGCATCATGCTGGCTCCCGCTGCTTGCAGGAGCATGTCGAGAAGCGTTTTGTTTTGCTGGCGAGCTCTGCGCTGACAGGATCGGGCAGACCAGAGCCGACGTTTTGAATCTAACTTCTGCTTAAACGCTGCCGTTAGTCTCACGTCCCGTAAGCAAATAACTCCATCCTCTTTTGAACTGTGGCCTCTAGAGATGGGTCCGTGCACCTCCATATTCTTATGTCCAGAAGACACCCCCGATGGAAGACTTTCTGGGGAGAGTTTTTGACCTAAGAGTTTTACAAGAGGAACTGAAAAAGGTGTGATTTAAAGTTCCCGGGGGAGGAGCCTCCGCGGGGACAGGATGGCTGTGAGCATGGACGATGACGTGCCCCTCATCCTCACCCTGGACGACGGTGGCGGCAGCACCTCAGCCCCTCTAGATGCCCCGGATCGGGAGGAGCTGCCTAATGAAAGTAAGGTGATTTTGTAGTTTCCTGCCTGCTTGTTTTTCTCTTTTGCCGTGGCTGCTTTTCGCTCTTGCTGGGACCTAAACCCTCAGAGCTGTCACTCAGCATCTATGTGAGAAAATCAGATCAGGAAGTTGCTTTCTGTGGTGCTTGTTTCCTCAGCACCCATGTTAGCCCAGAGGGCAGAGGACACCGGGTGGACGGGTCCTACTGATGCTGTTTCTAACATGGTTTTTTGTGGTTTCTTATTGTCCTGAAGCTCAGTGCTCCTTTCCTGCCTGCCGTGCTGTGCCACTGGCCCAAGCTGCCAGCCACAGCAGCTGCCATTACATCATGTGCTGTTTTCCTAGCGCCCTGAAGCATCTGTCCTTCACAACTGGGGTTTCACCCATTTCCAGGTTACGTCCTGATTTGCACAGTGGGTGTTGATAAATCTGTTTATTGCGCCCTTATCAAAGAGTGTGGAGTATTTTTAGGTGGTATCCTCGTACTCCTGTTAGCTGCAGGTATGGGGTGGGGCAGAGCCAGCCTGGAAGCATCAGGAGGGGGGCAGCAGAAGCCCCCATCTCTTACACCTTGCTTCCTCCTGGGTGTGGCTGCGTTCAAGGTGTTGCCCCACGCTGGGTGGGGTGGGGACAGCAGAGGGGTTTGAGCGTGTGGTTCACGTTGCCCCTCCCTGGATGTACTGGAGCTGTTCCCTTCGAGGCATCCCTGTGACTTCCAGCTGACATTGCAAGCACAAGCACAGGTCATGTTCAAGCCCTTGCTGCTAGAGGCTTAACATTTGTAGCAAATAATTTCCTGGCCTGGCATCCCTTTTTTCTACATTATACCTCTGCTCCATACTGCCTCTGTGACTCTGTCTGTTGGTTCCTCTCTTGCAATCCTATGGTTTCCCTTCATTTTTCTCCTGCTGGGACTTCCTGAGCCAGTAGCTAGTTTCCGACAAGCAAGATTCCTCGCCCTCTCCCTCCTTCCCCCCTGCAACACACATCCCTGGCTAAACTGCCCCACTGACTTTCTCTAAGCTCTGCTGCACTGTTGCTCTAGCTCATCAGCTCTATCACATCTGTTTGTCTTTTAATGCTTAGCTCTCTATTTTTAAGTTAAATAGAAGAGAGAACACTCCCTTTGCCCACTGGTGTATTTATAAGCTGTCTCGTGACTAATTTTAATCTCTCTTCTCTCATCTTTTTCTTCCACCCACCTCCCCTCCCTTTAAAAGAAGAAGTTGTGTGAGGTTTATCATTTGCTTAAAGCCAACGTGACTGTGTTAAAGCACAAGCTTGAGAGTAGATGTATTAATAAATAAAAATATTCCACAATCTGCTTCCCTTGAAGTGCAGGGAAATCGTTTAGGGACCAGTTTAGTGCTGCTTAAAAGATTGGTGTGTGGGTTTTGAGAATTCATTTCCTGGGATTCTCTGAATGAAGAGTCTCTTGGTATTGAAGAACTGTTATTTTGCTGCGTGTTTTAATCGCTGTTCCAGTTGAGTTTGCTGAGGAAAATATAAAGCTCATTCTGTTGCAAGTGATACCAACTGATATGGAGCCCTCTGAAGTCAGGGGGTATGGTGAGAGTGGGGTGAAAGATTAGGAGAGGGAGGGCTGGCATAAACAACTTGAAAGGCAGGTTTATCCCTGGGAGGTGGGAAGCTTAAGCGGGTGAGTGAGGAGACTAAGGCCATCAGTTGTGAAAGTAAGCTTGTTTAAAAACCAGAACATGTAGTCCAGCTGTTCTCTTTGCCTGCAAAGTCTGCTGTGAAATGCAGAGAAGTTGTCTTGTGGAGGCTGTGAGCTGAATTCGGCTGTTTCCCCACTGCTCTGCTGAGGACTGAAGTGACAGCAACAGAACTTTATAATTTCGTGTTTTTATTCAGCAGCTTGTCTTTTTCAGGGAAAAAAGAGTATGCGAGAAGGCCTTTTCAGGGGCAGGAGAGCCTGCCAGGGTGCTGTGTGCCGTGGGCACAGGGACGGTCAGGAGGCCGTTTCCTTCTGGTTTTGTTTCCCTAATGCCTCAACTCTCAGAACAGAATATTCAGGCAGAATTTGGAGGAGCAAATCCCTTGTTACTGTGCCTGACCATCGATTCCTAGAGGCCTGGTGGCAGGGTAAACACAAAGCTTTTGTGGAAGTGTGTCCCCAGACACCATCTGGGCCTGTTTGCAGGGAAGGACCCGTCGACCCCTTCCCAGGTGACACTGAGGGGGAGACAAGGGGCTGTAACTCTTGGTGTTGATCCTGTGGAAATGCAGATAAGTTACTGGCTTGAAACGGGTAGTAACTGGGTTTTCTGAAAGTGAGGCTGTTGCAGAAGTAAAAAGAGAGGACTGAAGTGCAAGAGATGTCCCTTTCTGAACCTGGCAGAAGAGTCTTCTCCTGGGTAAGTGAATGTTTTGGGGCTAGAATAAAAGAAAGCTAAATGAGAAAACTGTGTGGGAAATGACATTCTTAAAGAAAATGTCCAGCTGCAAAAATTAATCTCCCTAATCATACAGCTCTTAAGCACATAATGAGAGAAAATACTGGCGTGGGGAGCAATATTAAAGTCTGCCTTCCGTGGCTTGTGCTGGGATGCTCCTCTGCCAGGGAGCTCCTGTTCACAGCCACAGTGAAGGGTCAGAATCCAGAAAAGCTGATGGGAATTCAGACCCAGTTCAGGAAAAATCCTTGTGTGACCTCTCCCAGAACTGCCTGCTGGAAACAGTGAGGAGCATCCAGGGTTTAGTGCTTTCCCATCCCTCGCCCAGACTCCTGGGAAGGATTGGCACTGGGTTCTCAAAATATCTCCAAGCATGAGGTGTGTTTTCCATACACAAAGGCAGCGTGGATAGCCTTGAAACTCTAGGACAGTGTCTCTCCTTGAGCTGATGGGAACTGTAAGCAATAAAGGAGTGCACACTGATTTATCCCGTATTAGATCAGATACAAGATCCTCCTTTTACCTCCTGGATGGAAATTGCTGTTGCCTCAAGTGGAGTTTCAGTGTGTTCAGAGCAGGAGGCACAGCTCAGAGTCGTGCGGGGAACAATGCCACATTGTGTGTCGGATTCTCCAGCACAATGGATTATGGCAAGTGGAAGGAGTCATCTTTAAACTCTGGGTTTTCACAAGAAAGCGACTACATCCTCCGTTGAGGTAAAATGTAGGAGTTATTATGTGGGGGGGGGAGGCAGGGGGAGCAGTGGGATGTTTTCTGGAGGCGTCGTTGGGAAGCGCCAAGTTACACCTGGAACGTTGAGGTTTCAGCTGAGCCTTTGCTGCCTCAAGAACAAACCAGAAGGAAAACTAGAGCCAGCCTGGCCTCTGGGGTCCAGGGAGAACTGTTGACTCCTGTGCCCTCGTGTCCTGCAGGGAAGTAGCAAGGGGCCCAAAGTCTGTGAAGACAATGGCCTTTTGCTGCTGATGGAGTTGGAGGGGCTGCCCAAGGTGGGCTCGTTGAGGAATGTGGAGCAGGGACTGCCTCTGAGAGTGTGGGTTGTGCTGTAAAATGGTGTGTGGTGTGTGCTGGGCTTGCCAGAGCTGCTGGGAGGAGGTCTCTGCCCCTGCTGTGGCTCTGCCTGTCAGCCCTGTTGCCTCCTGAGGTGTCTGAGGAGGCCCTTTGCAAAGCTGTTCTTTTGGCAACTGGCTGGTGGAACCTCGGGTGGCATTTCTGGACACAGAGCCTAGTTACAGCATTGATGGAGATGATTGTATACAACAAATTCTTTTTTCTCTTTTTTTCAAAATCATTTCCTAATCCACAGGTAGCCATGGGCTTTTGAGGATGGCCCAGGATCAGGGCTAGTTGTTGTTCTTTTGAGACATACAAACTTGTCTTTTGAGAGACAAGTGATATAACTCTGTTGGATCTGGTTCCAGGGTGTGTTTGTATCAGCAGTGAGAGAAGGTAAAGTCTGTCCACACAGCCCTCAGCTTCAGCTCACCTGATCAGCGAGTCCCTGCTCCTCAGACATCTCCTTTGCCTTCTGCCTACTGCCACTCCCTGCATCACCATCCATGGACGAGAGATTTCCAGGGGTAAAACAAGTGTACCCTTGCTGACAGGCTGAGGGAACAAACAGGGAATAAATACCTGGCCATTTGGGAAACACTGCCACCACACGAACTTGTAGGAGCTCTGCTTCTTGAGGAGCCACCTTAGTTGCTGTGAAAGTGTTTCTGACTTTGCCACCTTTGAAGGAAAACGGGTGTTTTAAATGTCAGCCATCTAGTAGACTTAATAAACCCTTCAGGATTTCAAACGTCAGGATTTCAAAAGTGGTTATTTGGACTTGGGCAATAGTTAGGAAATGCTACAGCTAATTGGCGTGAAGAAATAGGGGATGAGGGAATGAACAAATACTTGGACTGGACCTGGCAGATCCCGAGATCTCTGCCAGCCAGGCTCTCAAGCAGCTTTTTGGATTATCTGGTGGCTTCCTTGGATGCTACACGGGATATTTTCTCACGTCACGGCTCCTGGTCCTACCACTTTGCCTTTAATCAGTTCCAGTAGCAGTGCTGCCACGGGTAGAGGTGAGGCACAGCCAGGGCTCAGGACTGGGGTTTTCAGAAGCAGTCTGGTTCTGCTGGTGAAGCTGCTGCTCCTTGTCTGGAAAGCACAGCTCACCCCTTCCAGGGAAGGACAGAGGTTGGCTTCATTCCTTCGTTGTGAAGAGGAGCTGGTTTGCATCGCTGCCCATGATTTTCTTAGTATCTACCTGCTTAAAATTTATACAGAGGGGATTTTTTCCTTCTGAGGCAGCAGTGGTGGTGTGCTGCTGGGTTGTTTACGCCTCTGGAAGTCTCATTTCTCCGACCTAACAGCCTTGCATTTTCCAACTTTTGCCAGTGCCTCCCTAATCCTCTTCTGGCCTAGATGACTTATAATGACTGTTTGAAGCGAGCAAAGCGAAGCAAAACTGCCTCCGAGATGAGCGAGGGGTGAGAATCTTGGAATGGGAAACGAACACCCAAAACATAAGGAGATTATTGTTTTTTTCCTTCAGTACAATTCGTTTCCCTGGGTGATGAGCTCTGTAAACTGAGGGGAAGGAGGTAAATGCTGCTTTTTAGGAGATGTTGGCTATCTTTCAACAGGATATTAGAAATAGTGGGAAGCGTGTGTCTGCTTTTAAGTTCCAAATGCATCATCTTCTAGAATCCAATTTATCCTGAGAATTTAGGTTTTAAGGCAGGACCAACCATCTCCTCTGCGCTTCAATACTTGCTGTAACGAGAGGGTAGAGCTGGAACCTTTGATTGAAGAAACACAGCCTGGTGTTGTCCAGACCTCACAAAAGCATTTGTATCGAGACATTCTCAACGTGACTCTGTAAATGTGGTACCTATAGAGGAAAAAAAAAAAACCCAGTGAAATACCAGGAGGTGCTGCAGGCTGCGGTTATCTCGTGGGGTTTTTTTTTTGAGCCTGCCTTGTTTTCCTAGCCCGGCAGGAGATGGGTTTGCACAATGCACACATTGTGTGTTTCACAGTAGGATGCTGTGTCAAACAGAGTCTCTGCGCTGTCGACTCTTTCGGGCAGGGGAAAAAAAACTATCCCAGTGATTTCATCTTGAATGCCCCATGCTGTTCAAATCTGAACGAGTCAAAGCGTGTACAAGGTAGAGAAGACTTGGGTTAGTGTTCCATTATCCTGGAGTCAAATGGGTCTTTCTCCTTTGTCATCTCGGGCAGCACAAGCAGTGGATATCACCCCAGGGAGGGAGGGTGTGCAGGGCAGGGCAAGGAATCTGGAAGCTTCTGCTTTGGTGAAGATGAGGAGTCATGACCTTCATGCTTTGATGAGGGGAGCCCGTTCCCTTTGTGTGTCCCTCCTCTAGCACACAGCTCGCATCTTTTTTGGGGTGAGAGCAGAAGAAAGGGCTGGATTTAGGGTTCTCTCCCCGAGCTGATGGCTTGGGCTGGCAGGTGAGGGGGTGAGGGCACCTCACCCAGACGAGGGCACGTGCCACCACATCGCAGGGCGCCGCCTCTCCAGCAGGTGGTCCCAGGGCTGTAAAACACATTAAGGAGTTTGAAAGTGTTGGAGCTGCAGTTTTAAATCAACAACTTTCCAGCTCGAACCGGTCACTCCTCAGCCATGCAGCTGACTTGGGAACATTTGGCTCGGGAAGCGGAACAACAGTTGGAAACAAATAGCGATTAGTTTTTTCATGGCTTCCCAGGGAACGCATCAGTTTGTTCGTTTCCCCCCCCCTCATTTTTGTGATTCCTGTGGATTTTTAAGGCACTGTAGATGCAGGATGTTCAGTTTAGCCAAGCTTGCTTACTGGCAGATTAAAATGAGCAAAGGCTGAGCACGCTGAGTTCACTCATCATAACCAATATGATGCTTCTCAGAACTTCCTTTGCCCTTGGTATCTTCACCGAGGAATCCTGCCTGCTGCCGTCAGCCCCCCTGCGTTGAAATCCCATTTTACCCATTTGAATGCTGTAAGAAGTGCTGTATAAACTAAACAGGAGCATCTGTGAAGTGGTTAGAGTTGTTGTTGATTGCCTTTTCCTTATTGCCTTCAGGGGATTTGAGCTTGAATTTGCTGGAAGTAGAATTTATGAGCCAGAACGCTCCATTTCTGATCCTTAAGCTGGGAAAAGTGTGGTGAATTTGATAGGTCTTTCTCTTGCCTCTAATGTCTCCAGCTTTTGATCTGGACCTTGCAGGGCTCTCCCCGTGTCTTTAGCATAATTGCTTTTTGCCTGTTGAGAAGGTGCCTGGTTTTCAGAGGACTCCTGGCTTTACAGAGAGCCGTAGGAGCAGCTTTAGGATTTCATCCATCTGCTGCTGGTGAGCAGTTCAGTAGGAAGCTCCTTCACCTGTCCTGCTGGTCTTTGCATCTGGGGGAGAGGGAGGCAGCAGAGGCGTGTTTGTGTGGATCCACTGCAGCACCCTGTGGTGGATGGAGGATCCTGGGGAGGGCAAGAGGAGGCTGCTCTGATTTGAGTCATACTGTGGGGGTTTGAAGCTTGGATCCAGTGCTGCTTTTATAATTATGATCTGATGGTGCCTGTTTGGAATAAAACCACTTTTCCTGCTTCCACTGGGGGAATAAGATTTAGGGGGTATCTCTGTGCACAACCATGTTAAATCCTCTGATTTTGTGGGGGTGGACATCTTAGCTGCCCCTTCAGTGCCTAGCACACCCATGTGTCTATATATTGTCACCTGGGAATGTCTGATCATCTGTATTTTATTCTAACTGTAACTATTTTCCTGAGATCTCTTTCACTTTCCTGGATGGATTTGGGAAACTTTATTGTACCAAAACATAGCCCAGCTGAAGGATTTCACTGGAATGGACAAGTATGTTCCTGCTCTTCATTAGCTAAATGAAGAAATGCCTCTAGAATTAAGCTGAAGTGATCAATCCTGCAAGGAGGAGCACTGAAAACTCCCCAGGGTCAAATTGTGCTGGTGAGCTGGCTGTGTCATTTATGGGACAATCAGACATGGGAGGAGGGAGGAAGGGATGCCATCCTCTGCAGCCTGGCCTTCCCCAGCCCCTGGTTGTGGCCATTGGGCTCCAGAGGAAGAATGTAAGGGCAGAAATTGGAACTAGCAAGATATTTCTATGTTCTGTCCCCTTTTTTTCTTGGGCACAGTCACCCTGGCTGTATTTCATTTCAAATACAAGGCTGGTGGCAGGACCTTATCTCTAGTGTTTGCAAAGGGGAAGACTTCAAAACACTGCAAACGGTTCATCTCTCTCTCTCTCTTTGAGAGAGCACAAATGCAGACAAACCAAAAATGCTCATGGAAGCTTTAGAGCTCTCAGAGAGGCAGCAAAAAGTCACAGTGCAGACATGCCTGTGCTGGCTGACCTGAAAGCAACTGCCCTGCTATGCAGCAGATGGAGAAATAGGGACTGGAGGAAAATCACCAAGAGAATTGTGGTCAGCAGAGTTAAAAGTGCTTTAAAGGTAAGTGTAACTGGCCTGTCAGGACCTCGGGGCTGAACACTGGTCAGTGACCCCACAGGGGAGCTCACAAAATCCTGTATGTGTTCTGTATTGTTGAGAAACTGGATGGCCTGTTCATAGTATGATCTATTCTTCCATTCCCACAGTAACTAAAATAGAGATTAAATAGCAGATTTTAAAGATAGGCATTGAAAAATCAGCAGATGACTTTTTTTATTCTTCTTTAGGCCCACAGCTGAGGCAACCTGAATATTGCCACAAGAGTGATAGTCCAAATCAACACCGTGTAACTAATGTCTCTGCCAGCTGGCTGATGGATGGGCCTCAAAATCCATCTGGGTGTTGGGGCTGGTTGGTGAACAGGTAACTCATCAGTAGGGGCTGTCACAGGGGTTAGATTTTGTCCTTGCACCAACTGGGACAATGCCTTCTGATGTGGAAGGGAGAAAAAGAAGCAATTTCTGATCAAGATAGGAGATGTCGTGAGTTGAGGATGTAGTAAGAGTGATTCAAACTGCTTGGTAAGGTGGATGGAGGCAAAGTGTGTGTGTGTGTGGCTGTGGCATACTGTAGGGTCACTGCATCTGCAGGGGTGGAGAGGGCTGTCTTGCCTAGCAGGGAACCTGAGTCTGGTGTCATGAGCAACTGAGCTGAAAGTGAGTATGTGTTAAAGATCTTTTCCAAAGAAAGCGATTCTATGAGTCTGTGGGACACTTGTCCTGTCAGACGTTGGGTGCAGGAAGTTCAAGTGAGGTGGGGATGGGTCTTTTCTCCCACCTAACAAGTGACAGGACAAGAAGAAATGGCCTCAAGTTGCACCAGGGGAGGTTTAGAATAGCTGCTAGGAAAGATTTCTTCCCTGCCAGGCTGCCCAGGGCAGTGGTGGAGTCCCCACCCCTGGAGGGGTTTCCAAGCTGTGGAGATGTGGTGTGAGGGACATGGGGCAGTGGGGACCTGGCAGTGCTGGGGGATGGTTGGACTCGATGGCCTTAAAGGTCTCTCCCAAGCAAAACAATTCTGTGATTCTATGAGCATTGGGGAAACAACATTCAAACCTCCACTAGGGGCTTCTCTGCTCCGACACTATGATTTTATGTATTTCTTGGTCTTTCCAAAAAGAATGATGATTAGGAGGGAGGTGATGTTGCCATCCGTGCTGGTTCTCAGGTAATTGGTGTGTTCATGCTTGGAGTGTTTCTGGTGCCCTTGCTCCAGCTCATCCAAGAGGCTTGAAAGTAGCTTTGGTAGCTGGGTGACAGTGGAATTCTGCCTGTTAGCTGAAGCTGTGGAAATTCAAATGAAGAATAAAGCACATATCTGATGGTACCATTCATGTTTGGAACCACTTCATAAGAGCTGGAGAGAGTTCTGCAATGCTAGAAGACTTTTGAAGTCCAAATTGCCCATTTTCTGAAGATACAGTTCTGTAGGAGAGTGTAGGGCTTGAAGGAAGGAGGCTGAGGGAGAAGCCTCTGGCAGCTGGATTGCAGGTGTCAAAGGACAAGTTTAACTCCCTCCTTCCCCTCCAGCCCTTACCTGTAACCTCTCCAGTTCCTGCCACCAGCAGTTTCTACAGAATGGGCAGAAATCTTTTTTTCTTAATGGAGAGCAGTTCCTTTTTTCTTCATGGAGAGCAGTTCCACAGCACTAGAGGCAGGGCTTTCCCCCTTCCTTTCCACCCAGCTTCCTCTGAAGTTGGCAGCTCCTCTTTGCTTGGCTGGGACGAGTGACAAAGCAGAGGAGATGTGGCAGTGCTGGATTTCAGGAGAACTGGTGTGGCAGAGTCTTGTTCTAACACCACAAAACACAATCACCTTCCTCTTGCTATGGTGCGACGATAAATAATTCCATTCACACACAACCTGGTGTGGTAAGACATCACAGTTTTGCCAGGATCAATTTAACTTAATTCATCTCATTTTCTTGCCCTCTTTAGGGCAGAAAGGTTGGTATGGCACCTGCCTTCTCAGTGCCTGCTCCATTCTAGTCCTGCTCCAGTGCTGGGTGGCCACGCAGGAGGTTTGTTGCCCATTTGCCTACTGGTTTCTCACATCGGGGAAGAGCTTCCTCGCTGCTGACTCTGCGGCTTCCCCTGAGAGCTGCTGGCGGCTGGAGCTGGCAGTCGGGCCTGGCAGCAGGCTCCTTTCGTTAAAAAGGCCAGATTGCAGCTTCATCAAACATCTTGCCAAACTGCAGCCAGAAAATCCAAAGGCTCTGCTTTGGAGAATTGAAATGAGGGACGTGCTCTTGGAACGCTGACGTTGTGGCGCTGCCGGCGTCCAGCGGATCCTTAACGCCTTAAAACCATGAGGCACTGGTTTCCCTTTCTGGAACAAAAAGAGGAAATTCCTCTGTGTAGCAGGATGTGTTAAAGAAATGCTATATCTGAGGGATTCTGATATTGTCTCGTTCCCTTTCTGCTCCTTCCCCCAGAATCATGAATTCTGAATTTATGTCTTTCATGCCTGGACTCTCTCATGAGCCACAGCCTTAGGCAGGGCTTGTCTCTCTTGGCTTTTTTTGTTGGGTCCAGCAAAAACTTTATTATTTCCCATTGATTTTTCCATTCGGAATTAGTTGTTTCACAGAGCACCTCAGTGGCTCAGATATTTAATTCCAGTTACAGAGTAATTTTATCTCTGTGTCTGTGAAGCCTTTGTTGCTGTGATAGGATCAGACCGAGAAGATTACAGGGCCTATTAGTTGCTAAAAGATTGGGTGATGTAAGGTTGTAGATGATCCTTCTGTTCTGGCTTTGGCTTCCCCTTTTTGTGGTTTGGAGATTTATTTGTTAAGATCAGAAACAGAGGATATGAAGCTGGCAGCGATTTGGCTTAACACACAAGCAAGAGACTTAATTACATTTTCCTAATGCAACCTCTCCTTTCAGGTGAGTTTTGCTGGTTGGAAATGCTTTGGGATTGACTTTGCAGCAGTGTTGAGAAGCAGGTACTCCTGAGTTACACCATCTCAGACTGTAGGAGTGCCCAATTCCAGCTCTCCTCAGGATATTTCATGGACTTTCCCACACAGGAGGATTTAGTCACACCTCTGTCAGAAAGCAGCTTTGTGGCAGAGTGCTGAGGCGTGTGGTGGCTTGTGTGAGCTGCTGGAAGGTGATGCAGGGTTGAAGAGCAATCCTGGTGGGGTAGGTAATGTTGTTCTTGGAGGGTGCAGCTCTGGGAATCGAGGAGGGATCTGCCCCTGTTTCACTGCTGACTGCTGCAGTGGCTTTGGAGCTGTGTGAGTGGTGTACTAGAGAGCTGAGGGAGGCTTGCAGGGTGATGTGGTCCCTCTGTGGGTGACAAAGCATCCATCAGCTGCCAGAGCCTCTCTCTAACCTAACTGTGGATCCCAAACATCCCAAACGGGAGGGATCTGGCCCTCTGCCCCTTGTTACTACATACTGAAGAGTGAAAACTGTCCAGTGGTCAAACCTTTTCTGGTCAGAACTTCCCATGTGGCATTGCAAGAGGGGGAAAAAAATCAAGTCGTGGAATGACTCGGGGTTGAGACCAAAGGAGAGCAGGGGCAGGTGAGACAGCAAACTGCACAGGTAAGGATCTCAACCAACCCATCTTGGCTGGTGTAGACAAGTACATTTATCCTCCTCCTTATTTTCCTAGAAGCCCTTTACTTCTTTTTTTGGTTCTTCCTTACAAATGGCTCTTTTTGTCCCCAGCAGGGCAGTGCAGGAGGTCAGTGTCTGAGGGAATCATCACAGCTCAGCCCTGTCTTAGCGAGCTGCAGAGCAAAGGGTTAACCAAACACTGGCTCTGACCTACTCAGAGCACAAGCTAGCTGGAGACAGGGCTTCTGCTGAGACAAAACCATTTCCTACCATGCTTTAGCTCTTCTGTCATCGTGTTCAGCTTGCACACGAGGGTTTTACATGTGTGCTGTGCAGATGTTAGCAAGGATACTGCGGCCCTCTAATTAAACAATGCAGGGCTTAAGTTGTCTTTGGTAGAAGGAGATAGGCAGCACGATTGATAAGAGGCAATAACAGATAAAAAGTGGCTTACCATGCTGAGGGACATCTGCTCCCCCTTCGTGTGGATCCAGCTCCCTGTAGAGTGGTGGATGGCAGTGTGAAGTGAGCTCTTGTTGATGCCTCCTCAAGGAAAGGCGAGGTTGTTTGGCTTCGATCGCCTCGGACCACTCACAGGAAGCAGCAACATCCAGGTTTTTAAAAAAAACTTTTCTGTGTTAAATAGGAAGCTGAAGTGACTTTATTTGTTGAGCTTCACAGCAAGCGAGTGCTGGGAGAATATAGTAAGACAAAGAGCCCTGAGGCCTTTGCATATGTTTCTGCTGTGCAGTCATCTCTGAGGAGGAGCATGACTCAGTTACACTGACTTGAAATATTCAGGAATATATTATTTCTCTCACAACAGAAGGGCTTGGCACTGCACTCTGTTGGAGATGCCCTGGTTTTCCTAGGCAACAAACCGACAGTAAATTGTTCAGACTTCCCCATGGCTGTTAAATCCCTTCCCGTGACATCCCCCCGAAAAAGCTTGGATATTTTTGGGCTGCAGAGATCAGCCCTGCCATGCTCCCGTTGGCACGGCACTGAACTGGCAGGCAGGCACTGGAGCCACTGGTTTCACTCGTGGTCCCTCACCTCTGAGATGTGTGGCCAGGTGCCAAACCAGCTGCACTTTCCAGCATCTCTCCTCGAGGGTAGGTGAGTCTGGCCTTGGAGAGGCAAATGCACACAGGTTCATGCCTCAGCACTCGAGAAGAAAAGGAGCAGTTTCTTACCAGCCTCCTTGGAGTGGGGAGAGAAGATAAATCCTCTGGAGGTGAAGTTCCACTGCTTGTAAGCACTTGGAAGGGAAAATGCCATCATTGGTGCTGGTGCAACTCCAACATACTTGACGGTTCAGAATCCTGTTTCCTGGCTCTGCCTGAATTGTGTTGTAGTGCTGCTAAAACCCTGACTTTGGGACTGAAGGTGCCCTGCAGCCTGTGTTGGGGCAGGGTAGCTGTCTACTTTGTTTCCTTCATTTTTTCATAGAAGTGCATCTTCTGTAGGGGCCCTCCAGGATTGGGGCTTTGCAGGAGATTCGAGTATTTCTGTTCTTTGACAAGCATGTGTCATCCTCCTTTCACAATCTCGTTCATCCTGGCTGCAGCCTCAGGGGGCAAAGTCACTGAGGGAGCTGGCAGCTTTAGCCAGCACGGGCATCCTGCACTGGGACAGGTCTCATGTGTGAGGTCAGGAGGTCCAGGAACCCCACGGGCAGTTCTGATGCTCCTGGGACCTGCCTTCTTCCATGGGGAGATGTTCAGTGTTGGCAGTGAAATGGTGCAGCCATCACTGTGGTAAGGGACTACAAGCGAGTGAGTTGCAGAGTGCTTTGTGCCCCTTTTCCTCCTCACAGAGGGATCAGAGCCAGCCTCCTGCTGGGAATGTTGGGCTGCACCTCTCTGTGGACTTGGAGCAAACCTGTAAAGCGATTGCTCAAGTCCAGGAAGTCATAAAATCATAGAATGGTTTGGGTGGGAAGGGACCTTTCAAGGTCATCCAGTCCAACCCCCCTGCAGGGAGCAGGGACATCTGCAACTAGAGCAGGTTGCTCAGAGCCCCATCCAGCCTCACCTGGAATGGTTCCAGGGATGGGGCAGTGACCACCTCTCTGGGCCAGGGGCTCACCACCCTCAGTATAAAAAAAGTCTTCCTTCCATCGAGTCTAAATCTCCCCTTTTAGTTTCAAACCACCCTTTTTCCTGTCCCAACAGACCCTGCTAAAAGGTCTGTCCCTGCTTTCTTCTAGGCCCTCTTGAAGTACTAGAAGGCCACAAGAAGGTCTCCCTGGAGCCTTCTCTTCTCCAGGCTGAGGAACCCCAAGTCACATTGCCCTGGGCAGTCAGCATTCCTGGAAGTATGTCCAACTCCAATGGGAAAAGTCACTGCTCCCATGAAAAAAATGTCTGGCAGGTGTGTTCCCTAACAGGGCTTATGCTCTTTCCTAAGGAGACATAGTGACCCTCAGCACAGAGGTCAGTGCCAGAGAGCAGTTCTTATAGACTAGGCTCTAAGGAGGAAGGAAAGTACAAAGCTGGTACTAGATTAAACTTAATTAAGGAGGAATCTGATGGTTAGCTGTCAGCTTAGGCTTCTCTTGCCCTGTCCTCCACCTCTGTGGCCCAGTGGCTGGTTCACTGTGGCATGTTTTATCTGCTGGTGTGTCTCTGAGAGGGTTACTGGAGCTGCCCAGAGCACGTGTCCTGCCCAGCTTGACCTTTCCCAACTGTGGGACATTACACCTTGTTTAATTCCCTGTTGCTTCTCTGTTTGGTGCATCCAGTTGCAGGAACCTTGTAAAGCCACATGAAAGATGTGTCCTGTATCCAAAGTGATGTGTCCTCGAGTTTCTTTTTCTGCCTGTTTGGGGAAACCTCGTTTGCACGTGCAATTCATTAGGCAAATAATTTACATATTGCTGTCATACCTTGACCACACATGTGATACGTGAAGAGTACAAATAACAGATGTAATTCAGCAAAAATATCCTTAATAGTTAAATCATCTGGTGAGCAGGCTAGTGAGAGCCAGGCTGGGGGAGCTCTGAGGCAAAGGTAGGAGCTGCTCTGTAGAGCTCTGCTATAACCCTTTGAATTTCTAGGAGGTTACTGGCTTGTTGGGTTTTTAACAGTATTATTTATTAAAACACATTTGGGCACCAAAGCTCAAGCAGTGGAAGTCCACAGGGCCCGGGGTTTGACACAAGGGAGCCTGGCTGGGAAGGGTGACTTCTCCCTGGTTCCTGTGGATGTTTTCTGTCCCTCATTCCCCTCTGCCCTTGAGCTCCCCCTGTGAGCTCCTCCCGACGAGAGTTTGTTGCCTCTCCCAGCCCGTGGAGAGCCTTTCCTTCCCCTGATTGGGGAGTTTGTTTTGCAGAGGGTGAGGTTTGGAGTCGGGAAAGTTTACGCTCTTTTTCTCTCTTTCTTTTTTTTTTGTTTTTTATTGTAATGATGACATATGGAAACTATTTACACAGGAGCATGCTCTGCTGCACTGAATGGAAATGCTGGAGTCCCGGCAGTATCGTTCCGGATGCCTTGTGTAAGCAGCCAGCTGGTTTTGCTTTTTCTTTTCTTTTTTTTTTTTTTTGCCCCCCTCCCTCGCTCCCTTTTCAGGGAACGTCTGGGAGAAGTTACACAAGTGTGGAAGTGAAGCTTTGCCATCTGCAAACAGCTCAGCTCGTTTCCTTTATCGTGCCCCTCGTACCGTGAACTTCACAAATCTCTTTTCTTTTTTCACTGGGGTGAGGGGAAGGCTCCTCGCTGTGACTCCTCAACGCTCTGACTCCTCTCCCGGGGGCAGCTCGTGTCTGCCTCTGAGCCAGTCCTGCTATATGCCAAGATAAGCGAGCGTGGCACCCGCAGCCCTGCTCTGCCTCCACGCTCCAAACTCACGCTGGGAAACGTCCCGCCAGCGACGGGGGGAACGACTGAGCTGAAGTCTGAGCCACCTTCCTCGGAGGGGAGGGGAGGAGAGAAAGCGTTTGGCTCTGCAGACGGCAGAGGCAAAGCTTCCGAGCGGAGCTTTCCCTTGAGGAAGCTGTGAAAGTGAGGATCGGGGGGAAGGAGGAACTTCAGCTCTGCCTCCTTCTCCCTCTCCCCAGCCCGGCGCAGAAGCAGCGGCCGGTTCCCGAGGCGGCGGCGGCTGCCATGCGGTGGAGAGAGCCTCCTGCCATCTACTTGGAGGACGAGGGGAGCCCCGTGGAGAGACCCTCCTATCTCATTGAGCTCCTTACTAATGGTAAACGCCGTCGGGGACGTGCTGCAGCACGAGCGGAGCCCAGCCTGCATTAGTCTGTGTCATTGTTATCAGGGGAGCAGCTGAGGAAATTAGCTAGCTGGAGGGCTGCCAAACAAACAGTCAGAGGGTCGCTTTTCAAATGTAGTATTATTTTTATTATTATTTATTACCCAGATGATGCCGTTGCCTCAGGGATGCTAGATCAACCTTCTGGTACCTGATGGGGGAAGGAGCTGATCCACAAAATGCGGCTCCCCACCGGAACGCTCCACCAGGACATTTGCTCTTCTCTGTGCTTAGAAAGATGAGGTCTGGTTTAGGCAGGAGGAAAGCATCTTGGTTTCTAGGGTTTTTTTTGTTGTTGTTGTTTCTGATTTGCATCTTCGAGTGCTGTGTTTTATTCGCATGCTGGATCTCGCTGGGACATCTCTTCTGTTTCAGCTGCCAGTCCTCTCTGTGAAACCCTGAGAGGGGTCCTGGGTTTTACTGTGATGGAGCTTTTCCTAGCATTGATCCTTTGCAAGGAGAAGTTGGTCTTTGTGAAAGATCTGTTTCAGGGTTCAAGGTTGTTCTGGCATGTTTTGGTAGGGTACCGTGGTTTGTTTAATGCTACAAACCTCTGCTGATTTGACCACAGTATGTTTTAGTGTTCTTAATTTTTCTATATTTTTTAATGCTCCAGTAAGATTGTAATATTATAAGCAGTCTGCTTAATATATCCTTCTTCCCCCAAAGAGCTTGTGCAGCCGAGGTGTTGATTCTGTGCTTTTTCAGTATCCCCCAGACTGTGTGAGATGAATCATGCTCAGTTTCTCTGAACACTTGCTATGTTTTGAAGGTGAGTTCTGGAAGGCCTGAAACTCCAGCTCCTGTTGGCACCTTCAGAGACATTGCTGGTTTGAGCATCTTGCAGCCTTTAGACTATTGGTTCAAAGGCCAGCAACTCCAGAAGACCTCCATCCAGATCTGTGGATAAATGAAATCTCTATCATTCATTTTTTTTTTTTTCAAGAACTGTGTTCATTCAAGGTGTAAAAGGGGGTGTGGGGGAGGAATCGGCCTCGTTCAAACAGTCGTCCAGATTTTGAGTGGTATTTTAAGGATGTGGGGGAAGCAAGGGAGAGAAACAGGCTTAAATGCTGCCGGATTCTCACTGATCTGAGTGTGCAATCTGGAAAGTCTTCACAAATCCCAGATAAATGTGATCTTGTTTTGATCTGAGGGTGGAAAAGGCAGCTGTGGCTCTGCGTTGGTGAAGGGGTTTCTGGTTTCTTCCTACTCCCTGCTCTTCTGCCAGCAGCACGTGGTGCCTTTTCTCTTGGTGGGTGCAGAGTTTTTGGCATGGAGCCTCTCCCCACTCTAGAGGGTGTTCTGGAAAGACCGAATCAGTAATTCAGTGAGGATTATTTTGTCACAGCAAAGAGATGCAGCAAATCTTCAGCATGCTGTCAGGAGGGAGGAAAAGAACCTCACTGTGATTTTTTTCCCCCACCCTCAGATAACTTCTCATATGACAGAAAAAGCTACAGCATCTCAGCTTCTCTGCTCATAAAAAGGGGGAAATTGGCACATTTGCACTGGCAAGATCAATTTTAGATGTACCCTCTTTGGGAACATGAGGGGCTGGAGGAGGGTGGTCTCTACTGAGAGCAAGAACAGCCATGTGGTTTGGATAATGATTGAAACTCTGGAGAACTGAGTGCCTGGCCAGCTCCACCACAGGTTTCATGCATGGCCCTAAGCAGGTCTTGCTTTTATGGTGTCTCTGCTCAGTATTCTTTGTCAAACACCCAAAATAAAAATCCCAGCCCCAGAAGAAGCCTGGTGTCATTCCCTTTTTTGAGCAATAGTTGTCTTTATGCATGTTTTCCCTGTCTTAGTAGCACTGAGGCTGCAGGCTGGGAAAAAAAAGGCAATTATGGAGTTTATATACATGCCCTGCATACTCTCCCATGGGAAGGGCACTGTGTGTGTGTAGCTGTGCTTGGGAGTTGCTTTTTGCAATTGAATTGTGTTTTTTTAAGTGAGATCTTGAGTTATGAAACCTGGTACAAACATTCTATAAAGCGTTGGTTTATGGTGCTTTACTGGTGAGAAGGACACACTCTTAGAAGTTCCAAAACTGAGCTATGGGATATGAAAAGAAAATTAGAATCTTGCTGTTTGTTTTCATCAGAGGGGGATTGGTACTTCTCTGCATCCAAAGGGTGTTGCAAAGATGTGTTGTGTAATGACTCTGAAGAGCCCTGAAAAAATGAGGCTTTCTGCTAAAAATACTGAGTGCTGCTATTGTGGAATCATAGAATGGTTTGGATTGGATTGGAATGGACCTTAAAGATCATCTAATTCCAACCCCCCTATCATGTGCAGGGACACCTCTCACTAGACAAGGTTGCTCAAAGCCCCATGCAACCTCACCTTGAACCCTTCCAGGGATGGAGCACCCACAGCTTCTCTGGGTGATCTGTTCTGGTGTCTCACCACTATCACAGCAAAGAACTTCTTCCTTATATCTAGTCTACATCTACCCTCTTCCCCTTTGAACCCATTCCCCCTTGTTCTATGACTTCAAACCCCTGTAAAAAGTCCCTCAGCTTTTTTGTAGGCCCCCTTCAGATACTGGAAGGCCATGATGAGGTCCCCCCGGGAGCCTCCTCCAGGCTGAACAGCCCCAACTCTTTCAGCCTGTCCTTGCAGGAGAGGTCTTCCAGCCCTCAAATCATCTTCGTGGTCCTCCTCTGTTGGAGTGCAGAAGCTGTACAGTGCACTGACTGGCTGCCCTTGCCTGTGGTAGTCCTGTGCTCCCTCCTTCTGCTCTCTCTCCTCCCACTGTGTGTGAAAGGCAGCGTTCCTCCAGCAAGCCCACTTGTGTTTTGTGGGTTGGACATCCTTGGAGCCTTCCAGCTGGTAGCTGCCCGTTTGTAGTCCGTGAGTGCTAGTAGCATGCTCCAAACATGACAGCACAGATCTCCTGAGCCAGGAGACCTGCTTATTGTATTAAATAGGCTGCTGTTTCTTTTCATGATCTTCTGGGAGCATTCCCTTGTTGAAGAGCTGAGTCTGAGTGTGTCTCCTCAGAGCTCCTACGTGAGAAGAGTCGATCTGTCTGTGTACAAGCCACCAGTTTCCCAAGTACCTTGCCACCTCTTGCTGCTGGTCTCTAGTCTGAGTGCCTGGCTTGTTCACCTGCCTCCTGATCAATCTCAGCTTGCTTAATTGTCAATCAATCAATCAATTTGCATGTTCTTGCACTGCAGATGGAGGAAGCTACGCCGTTGGTAACGATGCCTCCAGCCCTGCTGCGGGGGACTGCTCCACCCGGCACAACTGGGAGATGAACTACCAAGAGGCAGCAATCTACCTCCAGGTCAGCCCTGCTCCTTGCTCTGGAAAACAGGCTGCTGAAGCCAGGGCAGCTCTTGGTTGTGAGAAACAGCTTCTGTTTTGAGGTTAAATCTTCAGTGCTTTGCAAAGGAAGCTGCTTGAGGAGTGGGGAGATAGTGGAAGTGTCTTCAGATGGGCTCTGGCAAGTTATTTGGGAGCAACTGAACTAGCTACCCATCCTCTCCCATCTCTCACAGTGTCAAGGACTGTAGCAGTTGAGGGCTCCAGCACATGTTCAGTCCTGCCACCTTGCCATGGGCTTTTCAGTAACTTGTCATAGATGGTCATTTCATCTCTCCAGTCACTCCAGGGTGAATGGTCCATGGTCTCCTGGAGACATCTCGTGTTCTCAAAACATGGGTCCTAATCCTGCCTTGGCCACAGATTTGGTGGGTGGCCCTGGGATGTCTGTTTAGCATCAGTCAAGCTCCGCAGGTCATGTAAGACACAAGAGAAGGCAGAGGTCTTGACTTCTGCAGGAAGGGAGCGTGCTGAGGTTAGGGCCAACCCTGCAGTGAAATTTACTGTGTTTAAAAAGAATAATGAAAACAAAAGGCAACAAACAAACCAACCCCACCCCTGCTCCAGGTACAGGAATCCACTATTACTTGAACAGAGGAGTCATATTTTTAAGATTGCTGTACAGCCTGGTGTGGCAAATTTGCTGCCAACATGAGCTTCTCCCAGAGCTGTCCAGTCTGAAGTAGCTGCTAGTTCCCTTACTGTCCTTCCTTCCTCCTCCTCTTCGTTCCCTCTCAAGGGCTCTGCATTGCAGTTGGAGATGTTTCAGATGTCAGGTTTTTTTTCCTGAAGTCACTGCAAGGTGATTGAAACCATTTGTTCCTCCCTGCTCCTACCCCCCAGGACTAAGTATGACTTCCCTGACATTTTAAAAGCGGGTAGGCTGGGACCTTGATAACGCTTCAGCTTCCTCGTGTGCTAGAGCAGCACTGACAGTGTAGCTCCAGCCCCTCCCGGGCCTTTGTTTAAACTCCTGATTATTGGAGCTGCTCTGCAAAGGGTCATTGAGCTGCCGCGGTGGCTGATGGCAATGCACACAGCAGGCTTAGCCCTTCAGATGCAGATGATTCTTGCTGCTGCCTTGACCAATGGTCATGATGACAATGTCCTTGAAATGAAGTAGGCGTCACTTAAAGAGCATGCAGATTGTTTATTTGAACCAGTAGCTGCAGGCAAGTGTCTTATCTCCACGAGAGGACTTTGCTGTCCAGCAACGTTTGGAATTGCTTGGCTAGGGAGAGGCAGAATTCAGACTGTTTTTCATTCTGAGTGTGTGTTGTGAGGCGTGAATAAGAACGCCCTGCTGATCTCAGCTTGGGGGGGGGGCAGCTTGGGTTTTATGGAGCTTGCTGCTGGGTTTTGTCCTGCTCACAATCTGGCTGGCTGACCCGACAGCCTGTGTTTGTCTCCTCTTCAACAGAATGTGAGATGAGTAAATGAGAAACGTTTGAAACCCTCTTCTGAATTAGGCTCGAGAATGCTTCACCTCCAGAGGAGATCCTCTTTCCTGACCTTGTTATCCAGTTGCAATCACAGTTACTCTGCTTTGATAGTAGTAGCTTACTGGCCTTACAGAAATTGCTTACCTGGAAAGATACTAATTAAAAAAAAAACAAACAAACAAACACCCAGCCAACAACTTCTTGTGCATTTGTGTGTCCCAGCTGGGGAAAAACAGTTTGCAAGAGGCAGCAAGTTTCCTGTGAGTGACAAAGGCTCCCTTGCTTAAACCACTGGCTCAAGAAAGAGAAGCTCTTGGGTGGTTCTGCATAAAAAACCTCTAAATTCTCCCCAGATTAAATTTCTTCCTAGAGGTAAAAATAGTAATGATGTAGCTGTTTAAAAATCAGTTGTAGGCAAACTGTTAAGATGGAGCATCTGACCTTTTAATGTTAATTAAGCTTTCTAGTTAAGAGGGAGTGACAAATCAGCGTAAAGACCTGTTAATTTTTCATGGGGTCTGTCTCCTCACACTCCTGAAGCAGAAAACCCTGTGTGTGCTCCCTGTTTTCTCCAGACATTTTGCAAGGCCAAGATAAGGAGGAGCAACTGTCAGCCAGGTGCCCTGGAGCTTATCTGTGTGTTTTCGTGTTCTGTCCTGGAGAAATTCAATCCAAAAAATCTGTAAACATGTGCAAGTGGTTGCAAGTAAATGAAGTGCTGTGTTTATGTTGGGATGTTGACTAAAATTTCATTGCCTGCCTTAATAAACTCTTCCTCATTTTGAAAAGGCTCAAGGGTTTCTGAAGCAGGAGTTTGTGGATATTAATGAGTTTCATTACTGAAATATGCTTATGAACAGAAGGGGCTGTCCCATGTGTGCAGAGTTCATTCCTCAAGAAACAGATCAATACTGGGCTGTAAAGTAGGAAGAGTCTGTTGGGAATTGTATCTAATCCTTAGGAAAGTCTGCTTCCTTCACGTGGAAGGCTCTGTTACAGCACTGAGACACACTAATGCTGTT
>NW_008611765.1:1701-26447 GCF_000691845.1 Merops nubicus | reverse complement strand
TCCTGCTGCCCTAGGAAGGAGAAAATAACGATAAGTTCTTCACTCACCCCAAAAATGCCAAAGCACTTGCTGCCTACCTCTTTGCACATAATCACCTCTTCTACCTAATGGAGCTGAGTACAGCACTGCTGCTCCTGTTGCTGTCCCTCTGCGAGGCACCAGCCGTCCCTATGCTCCGTCTTGGCATCTTTGTAAGTACTTTGGGGCAAAACAAAGAAGTCTGCTTGCTTGGCAGAGCTGGGTAGGAGGAAAGAGAAGCCTAAACAGAGAAGAAGGTAGCAGTAGAAGGAACGAAGAACATCTGGCTTGTTCTATATGTTGGTTGATGGCAGAGAGGTCAACCAGCAAAACTGTTTTTTTCCATCTGATGTGCCTAGCCTGCAATGCAAGTGACACTTGTTTCCTATTATCAAGTTGTGCAGTTCTTTTTTAACTGTAAGAGAAGGGTGTGGTTTTCTCTTTCTTCTTGTGATAACTTGAGAATCTGTGTGCTTTGACAGGGTGGTTTTAAAGTCATTGTCAGGGTTGGTGCTGTTAAGCCAACCCCACCACAGAACACAAACAGATCTCAGCTTGGGACAGGTTGCTAAACCTTCTTCTGTCCTCTCCTCCCAGTGTTTTGAGAACCTGTTTTAATGTGTGTGTGTGAGGGACTTGAAATTTTATGTCTAACCTTCACCAAATGCAGGCTGAAAGAAGGGATGCACAAACTGGTGTGTAATGTTGTCAGTCCACAACCACTTCATGAGGTGCTACTGTCAGGCACAGTGCTCCCGTTGCTTGTGGGAGCTCTGACATCTGCTTTTGGAGCTGTTAATGGTACCCCAGGACCATGCCAGGGCTGTAGAACAGCCGTGACAACCCTGGGTTCAAAGCATTCCCCAAATGAGTCAGGGCTGCATAACTCAGCTGGGGTTTTGAGCTGTGACTGAAGCTGAGGTGGTAAGAAAATAGTGTCATCATCTTTGTGGTGCATTTTGGGTCTTCCAACAGGGAAGGGTTCATCAGCACTGCCGAAAGCTGAGTTCTGTTCCAGAGCTTGACCAGGACCCTGCCTGTGGTTGTCCAGAACACCTGTGTCAAGAGAAAACCCTTTTTATGCAAATTCTCTCTGCCCAGCAGCTTTTCTTCCTTTTCTTCCTGCATTTCACTAAAACAATTGCAGCCTCAAACTTTTTTTTTAGGAAGGTTTTGCTCAAGTTACTGGTGTCTTGCCCTTCTGTTTTAAATGGATCAAGAAGTTTTTTTTTACGTGTTATTAAAGTCCAAAAGGGATGTGGATTTCCAGGAAATTCTGGGCTAGCACTGAATAGGAGAAAATTCTACAGGCTTTAATAAAAGCACAAAGCTTTTATTACAAAAAATCATTGAGAACCTTTGAAAAACAGTGCTGTGTTAGCTTGTGAGGGTGGCCTTGGGTTGTCCTGCATGGCACAGAGCTGTGCTCAGGCTGTTGGCAGTGACATTTTCTTCCTGAAAAAGAAAGGGCAAGAAATGTGGCCCCAGTTTATAATCAGAAGCCCTGGTTTAAACTTTGCTGTGTTGTAACAGGTCCATGCAACCCTGGAGCTGTTCGCATTAATCGTGGTAGTCTTTGAACTCTCGATGAAGATGAGGTGGCTGGGCTTCCAAACCTTTATCAGGCACAAAAGGACTATGGTGAAGGTAAGTTGTCTGCCTGATTGTCAGTGTCTCTCCTTCAGCATCTTTGGGAACCAAAGAACCAGGTTAAATTGGCCTGGACTGTAGCAGAGATGACTTAGCCACGTGTCGCAGATGATTCGTGTGCGGTCTCTGAGCTCTCCGAGCTGCTTCCCACCCTTCAAGCATCCAAACAAATGGGTAGTTAGTGTGAGTTTTGCCTTTCCCAGAAGGAGACAGCAGCTGTGCCTCTCACTGCCCCCCTTTCTTTGCAGACTTGCGTGCTGTTTGTGCAGTTCATAGAGGCCATCGTGGTGCTGGTGCGCCAGACCTCGCACGTCCGCATAACCAGAGCTCTGCGCTGCATCTTCTTGGTGGACTGCCGGTACTGTGGGGCCGTCAGGAGGTCAGTGCTCAGCTCTTCTGCTGGCGTGCCTGGGACTGGGGAAAAGCACTCTGGTCCTGCCAGCATCTCAGGAAAACAAGGATCTTTCTTGGGGCATTTCACGTCTCGGCGATCGTTTGTGATCGCGGCTGAAGCGGACCTGGTGTCTTGCCTGCGTAGGGCAATGTCACAGGCAGTAGCTTTGGATGTGCTTACAGTACACACAACGTGTGAGCAGGGCTGTGTGGTTTCTAGGTTTGCCTGTAAACTGCATAGTGAATCACAGAGCTAGTCTTTAGTCTGGAGAAGGAAAGTTGACAGGGTGACCTTGGTATTTTTTGCAGTACCTGAGAGCTGACTGCAAAGGATAGATAGGTAGCTTGGAAACCATCTCAATTTACCCAGCTTTTGACGTCTAATCCTTGGAGGGAGTGGAAAGAAAGTCCTCAAGTAGGATGTCCTGTTGTATTTTAATTCTCCCTGGCAGCTTGGAGGAGGAAGCACACAAGCTTTAGTTTACTGATGTTTTGTTATTTTTCAGAAATCTGCGCCAGATCTTCCAGTCCCTCCCACCATTTATTGACATTCTTCTCCTCCTGCTTTTCTTCATGGTGATTTTTGCTATCCTGGGTGAGTTTTATTTATGGAAAGTGAAGTGGTGTTCTTAAACAGTTGTTGCCCAACAGGAACATAAAGAGCCTGGATGAATAGAAAGCTGATCAGGTTCAGAGTCCTGCCAGGATCTGCCATTTATCCCATTACATCCACAGTCATCTGGAAGGCAGAATTAAAGATCAAAAAAATCTAGAAGCTGAGTATTTGATTTTGAGGCAAAGGTCCTTTTAACCAAGTCCTGTTTCCATCAGCTGTTCATCAATCTTTTAAGTTCAGGCTACATCCCCAGGTACACGTCTGTGGTGTCCCTGCTATGGTCCTGTACTCAAACCATCCCAAGAAGGTTTGTTTTCTGAAAGGACAGATAGATTCTGAAATGCCAATGATACACATTGGCAAATCTGTGTGGAGATCACCTTCTAGATGCTCTCCTCTTTGTAGTGTCAGAGAGGGCTTACTTTTAGTGTGACTTCCTCCTAGGGAACAGAGACCCACCACTCTGCTGCTTGAGATTAAACTGATTTCATTTTTGTCTGTTCTTTGTCTCTTTCTTCTCTCCTCCTTTCCCTTCTCTGCCACTTCTCTAGGTTTTTACTTGTTTTCTCCTAACCACTCGGATCCGGTGAGTATTCCTAACTCTTTCAACTGAATCTTGAGTCCCATTTTGACCAGCTTAAGACTCAAACATTGCTGTGTAGACATGGCTTATTCCTGTGTGGTGGCCTGGGACACCAGATGCAAGCTGGTCAGAGGACTTGGCAGCATTACCCTGGTGTACACCCTGCTGGGAAGGAAGTCGGTGCAGAGAACTTCCTCAAAGACAGGATGTCCCAAAGGGAACATTCCCAGAGTTGTTCCTTAATTCAGTCCAACAAGCCACCTGCCACTGACCCCAGGAGAGGAAGGTGTCTGGGTGAAAGCTCAGCCCCCTCTGACCGTGGCTATCAGTCTAGCAGCCACCAGTTCCTGCTGCTGCCAAGTCAGTATCTTGCTGGGAAAAACTGCTACAAAAATGTGTAGATGAGCTTTTAATTGTTTTAACTCTTCACGTGCTGTCTCACAGGGACTTTTAAAAAGGAGCCTTTTCCTGAAGGAGGCATATGGGAATTGTAGAAGTACCTGTATAAAAGTGGGTGGGTGGGTTGGGTAGTTGGTTTGGGTCTGTTTTGGGTTTTTTTTTTTGAATGAGCTATCACTGTGAAATTCTGCTTGCATTTTATCATGGGAATTTTTTCTTTCAGTACTTCAATACTGTAGAGAACAGCCTTGTGAATCTCTTTGTGCTTTTGACCACTTCCAAGTAAGTTCATGCTTTTCTAGCTCAGTCTTTCCCTTTGTCTCCAAAGAAGTCTAGCAGAGGCAAGAGTTTATTTGCAGAAATTCTCTGTCCCCAAATGTGACCCCTTTCCTCTGCATAGGAGAGAGATTTCCTGAGTCAGCCTGCATGGGAAGAACTGCTATTTCATTTTGGTTTAGGACACTGTGACCTCAGATGCAGAGTTATCTCCAAGCGACTCAGACAGCTTCATCTCTGGGAGGGCAATAAGGGAGGAAAAGGCTTTATTAGGCCTTGGTCCAAGAAGGGAAAGTTTCTGTTTGTGCTCCTTTTGTCAGCTGACACTTTGCTGTTGTGAAGTAACTTCCTACTCCTCTGCTTCAGTTCAGCAGTCTGCTAGGTGAGGGGGATAACGGCAGTGGGTAAATATTGATCTGCTGTCAGGGAGAGCTCTGAGGATTAGGAAATTAGCAAAGGATGGAATGAATCTGAGGTTGTAACACCCTCACACCAAGGCTGTGTCGCTGTTGTTGCCAAGTATCAAAGCACAACCTCTAGCCACGTTACAGAACCCCTTTGCCCATTAGGTTTTTGGGATATGCAAGGGATGTGCTTTTCATATTTCTTCTGGGTGTGAGTTTACCCCCCCCCCCCCCCATGTCCTGTGCTCTTGCCTTTGTGTAGCATGAGCTGCTTGGTGCTTCAACTTGGTGTCTTTTTTGGATGCAGTTTCCCTGATGTGATGATGCCATCTTACGCCCAGAACCCCTGGTCCTGTGTCTTCTTCATCGTGTATCTCTCCATTGAGCTGTACTTCATCATGAACTTGGTGAGTCCCCTGGTGGAGCACTTGGCTTCTCTCTGCCTGACTTTAGAGCTCGTTGCCCAGCAGAGTCTTCCCCATTCCCAAGAGTACTCTGTAATAATCTGAGACCCTTTGGCAGAACACTTCTAGCAATGGCAGCTTTGCTACAGATAGGAGTCTTTTAATGTTTAACCACAAGGAGTTGAACTAAATCACAGAAACAGGATGATGTGAGTAGCTTTCAACTTCTCTCACATTAATATCATGCTTGGAGTGACATACTCAGTTGCATGAAATTTATTGTCCTTTTCTGTCTTAATTATTGATCATAAAATGGCATTTTATTATGTGGGCTTGCCTGAAATACTTTGTAAATCAGTTTAAAGGGGATGGAATTACTAAGTATGGCAGGACTTGAAAAGTGCTGATAACTGCAGTGTGAGAGCAGGGCTGCTGTGCTGGCTCTGCTTCCTGCAGCATCCAGGGCAGGGCCAAGACCAGCTCAGGGGAGGGTGTGGGTTGTGGGAAAGGACTTGCCAAAGGAGTTGAGGAATTCTGTAACCCAGCGTGAGGGATTTGAGGCTTGGCTTTCACTGCTGCTGTCCTAGATGAAGGGTTAGCTTTGACATGTGTTTGCCAAAGCTCCCATGGAAGGGCGAGTCCAGAAAGCAGCCCTCAAAACCTGCTTTCCAAGAAGGAAGAGATCAGGGCATTCTGACAAACCTGTAGCTACTGTTTTCTCTTGGCATGGAGGAGGTGTTTAGCACTATCTCTTAAAACCACCAATGAGTGTTAGGAGGCCAAAAACATCTTGACCTCTTCCAAAAAGAATTCCTCCTGCAGGCAATGCCTCCCGCTTCCTCTCTGGACTGGATGTTCCTGCTTGTTCGAGAAGCACTGGCTCAGGGAGCTGCAGATTGTAAGGATCCAAACATGACTTCTTCCTCCTGTCTTCCCTCTGCAGCTCCTCGCTGTCGTGTTTGACACTTTCAATGACATTGAGAAGAAGAAGTTTAAGTCCCTGCTGCTGCACAAGCGCACGGCCATACAGCACGCCTACCGTCTGCTGATCACCAAACAGGTACAGGGCTCTGCAGGCAGCCTGCCAACAGCCCGAGCTGGAGGCAGGAGGGGAGGTCAGCAGTGCTTTAGGAACACCAGGAGTGTTCAAAGAGTATGCTCCAGAAGGTGTGATTTATGTCTGTTGGCTGTAATCATAATCACCAAGGGTTACTGGTGACGTACCAAGGGCTACTGGCTTTTTCATTTTGTATAAATTTGTCATATCTCTTTCTGGAGAAAAAAAAAAAACAAAAACAAAAAAACAAAGTAATCTCAGTTTCAGCCCCATGTGAGATTATGGAAGTGTCTTGATAAAATGAGTGAAATTTGTTCTGGAGTGCTTGTGGTCGTTGGTTTCTCTCTGACTCAGTGTGGGTCACTTGAGGACTTGCTTCTCAAGCACCAGTACTTAGAGGAGGGGTGGGTCACACAAGTGAAGGTACAGTACAGTTTACTGCATGAGTCAATGGTGCAGAAACAGAAGTAATTCACCTACAAAAAAACTCTTTATGAGGACAGAGCACTTGGAGGAAAGGGTTGATTTCTTACTTAACTTGTGGTACAGCAAGAGAAACAAGGCCCCGAAATAACTAACCCATTTCTAGTAGATGAGTTCATGTTTAGGGCACATTGCTGAAAGTCTTTAAAAAAAAAAAAGTGCTTTAAAATGGGATGTATGAGGCTGTCTGCTAATTTCCTGAGAAAAGTGGTTGAAATCTGTTGCTTGGGGTGTCTGGTTGGACAATTTTCACATGATAGGGCAACAGGGAACAGCTCTGCATTTGCTGGAAGGACCAACCACCAGGAGAGCTTTCTGTGCTCTGGGACAAGCTCGGTGCCTTACAGTAATAGCTTAGGGTACTTTGGGGGCTTAGTTGTAATGGCATCTTATGATAATGTAGAAATCCTGCTTAAAACAAACCCGGAGTGAGAATTAAATGTGCTCTGGGCTTCTGCCTGATGTGGCTGCTTATGGCAACGTTCCCTTGTTTCTAGAGGCCCTCTGGAGTTTCCTTCAAGCACTTCGAAGGGCTGCTGCGGTTCTACAAGCCTCGGATGTGTGCCAGGGAGAGATATCTCACTTTCAAAGCACTGAATCAAAGCAATACTCCTTTAGTCAGGTATGATGGTCTTCCTGCTGCACCCGGAGCAGGGAGGCTGCTGCTCTCTGAAGCTAAGCTGTACGTCACAGGGGTTTACAGGAGGAATGTCTGAAATGTGGGAATAGAGGAAAGGATTTGGCTGGGAAGCAGGGAACTTGGAGGGGTGGGTACCCTGAGAGCTGAGGCTTTCCTTCGGAGGTGGTGGAGTTCCTGCGTGCCCTCTTGTGGATACAGAGCTCTGCTGGCAGGCACCAGGGGAACCAGGCACGCTGCTTCCACCTCCCCTGCCAGAACAGAGGAGCAAGAAATTGAGGAACAGCATCAGAGCCTGCAAGGAGCTTTTCTTCACACAGTGCAGCCTAACAAGTTTTTGGGTTTTTCCAGCAGCTGGCTGTGTCCCCCAGGGTTTTGTTAATTAAAATAGGATTCTGCTGGTGCTTTCAGGACTGTCATCCTCTGTGTTATGAGGCAGAGAATTACCATTCTGGTGGGTGGGTACCTCTAACTCCAGCCAGCATGGAAGTAGAGAGAATTAGAGCAGGAGACCTCTTCTTCCTTTTCCTTTGTTCTGGCCACAGGCAGGCTTGGAGTGAATCTTCCATGAAACAGAGGCTGAGGCTTCTCCTTAATGTCAAGTGCCAAAAAGAAGTGTTGAAAATGGCATAGGGGCAAAGGCTGAGTTTTTAAGTTTAGGCACCTAAAGAGACCCAGAAGAGTCTGAAGAGTTCAGCATCCTCACTATCAGACACCTGAAGCTGTTACAGGCCTGACCCTGAGCACCTAGACAGGCATTTGTGTTTTATGAGTTTCTTTGCTTTCGTGTCATTTTCCAAATTTCATTGTTGCCTTGGAAAACAAACGTACAAAGGTGTTAAAAAAAGGACTGTACAAGTAATTAGGACAGTCCAAGACCTTTTCATGAAGAGTAGCACAATCTCTGTCTCTTGGGATTTGCTAGCTAAGGTGGTAAACTTCTGGAGTTCTCTAGGCTCAGAGTTTCCTCTGGGGGCTGTAGTGTTACAGAAGGAAGGTGGGCTTTGCACCCTGTCCTGGCCATGGTCCATCAGCAACCCTTGGCTGGCAGGGAAGGGGTCAGTGTTGAGTTATATCAGCTGTGGTTGCAGTTCTAATAAGGAGTTAGTGACTTCCAGGGACCCTCTGCTGATGGTGCCTAACAAAGACCATTAAGGATCTAATCAACTCCAAGGCACTGATCAGATGTTTCTTTCTGTTTTGCAGTCTAAAGGATTTTTACAATTTCTATGAAGTTGTTGGCTTAAAATGGAAGGTGAGTGTTTCTTGAGTGGGGAAGTGCATGTGGGAGGGAGGGCAAAGGAGGCCAGTGATGAGAGAGAAGGTGGGTAAGAACCAAAGGCAACCTGAAGGAAGCAGGTGGTGGGGATAAGGTAGGTGTCCATCACTTCACACTTTTGTATGGGCATGGCACTGAGGACTGACTGTGGCTCTTCTGCTTCCAGGCCAAGCGAAATCGTGAGCACTGGTTTGATGACCTTCCACGGACAGCATTCCTTATTTTTAAAGGTAACAGGCTGTGTTTTCATGGCAGCATGTGTTCTGCTAACAGGAGGAGCATTTTTTTGTAAAGACAAGGCCCTCTGAAGGGACCTTCTCTTATGTCCCTGGTAAACAGCTGAGGGAAGACCTGCTGACCACCTCTCTGTGTATTCAGAACATCCAAGGCCAGAGCCTTGTGTCCAGAGTCTCCAAGGAAGATTTCTGTCATGTAAATATTCCCTGTACTCTGACCTAAACCCTGCCTTCCTTAAAATAAGAGATTTCTTGCCAGAAGCTCTGTAGCAAACCAGACCCTGAGGTCATGAAGGGTTGTATTGCTGTTTCAGCACAGAGGTCAAGGGGGCATTTATGATTGCTGAACCTCATAGAGTTTATAGTGTTTCTCCATGTCCCAGCAACTCACAGCAGTGACTGTGGAGTGGGATTTGTGTTTTCACAAAAGCTGCTTGGCTTCCTAGTCCCAGGATGCGGTTGCAGCACTCGTGCAGCTGCTCGGGAAGGGGGAAGAGGACTGAGATAACCACCAGGGTAATCTGTGTTGCAAAAGCAATTTATCTCCCATGTCCAAGTTTCCTGACTGAATGTAACCATTCAGAAACAAGAACTTGCCTGCAATTCTTTTCCAGTGGGAAACAGCAAACACAGAGCTGCCACAGGAGTTGTGCATGTCTCTACTCAACCCTCCTTGACAACATATGTGTTGTTTCAAACATGAGCAGTGCTTCAGCAGCTGCACTTACCTCTGTACAACAAAACTGGCACCTAGGTGGGGAAAAAAAGGCATCTTGGAGTTTAAGGATACTGAATTCATTGCTGCTAAAGTTCTGGAGGAAATGAGAACTCGGTCTCAAGGAGTAAAAGTTAATAACCTGCTAATGTGCTTAGGTTCTGTGCTGAGGATTGGTATGAGAAATGTCTCTAAGGAGCAGATAGAGGGGTCTGTCTGTGAGGATTGCATACACATTTGTTTTATCACACTTTGCTTCATGCAGGTATCAACATCCTGGTGAAGTCCCGCACGTTCCAGTACACCATGTGTGAGTACAAGTAAGGGGCTGTCCCTCTGCTAGGTCCCTTGCTCAGGTGGGTCTGCCAGCCCTTGCAAGGACTTAGCATGGTGGCACCTAGTCTTTGGTCTGAGCCATGGCTCAGGTACAAATTTTGGGGGTTCAGAAGCCTCCAGGTTTTATTGTGCAGCTGAAAGATGCTGGGTAAGGGACTGCCTTGCCAGTCAGCCACCTTCTTCTCTTGGCACTTGAGAAGCTGTGAGCATCCTTGTTGCTGGAGAGATTGCTTGGCAACTGTGCTTCCTGCAAGAATGGCTCTGTGCTCCTCTTCTCTAGAGGAGAGAGAGCACTTACTCATGGTGCTGCTTGATGTGTTCTAAAAACCTGCTCCTGCACAGCAGTTTGGGGGGTTTTGAATGTTGGAGGAGTTTTTTGTAAACTGGGATGCAAAACTAAAGAAGGTGGGATGGAGTGAGGAGATCTGTGTGAAAAGGAGAGGTCCTGCACCTTCAGTTCTCTGAAGCTGAGGGCTGGGAAGCAGTGATAGATCCAAGGCTGTTGGCTTGGTGGTCCACTGGTTCTGGAGATCTTGTTCCAGAACTAGGATGAAGCTGAAATACTCAAGTGATAACATGGCTGAATTAAGATACTTAGGAGTAAAATAACTGAGTGTGGTTCAGACCATTGTTTTGTTTCAGTTTATCTTCAGAAGGAAACAAAAGTTACTGCATCTGTCAAAGGCCTGGGAAGAGTCAGGGTAGAAGACTCCCAAGTTACCAGTTGAGTTTGTTGAGTGGGAAAAAACAACCCTGCCACTTGTCCTGTATTGTACTCCTTTTGTCAGCCTAGGAAATGGATGTCCTCTGGTCCAGGAGTGGTTTTGCTATGGGGTTTTACTTTATTTTCCAGATACTGTGGTGGCTGTGAATGGAATTTGGATTCTTGTTGAAACCTTCATGCTGCAAGGTAGGAAACATCGTGGCTTGTCTCTTGAGCGTGGTGCTGGGGGATTGAAAAAAGGAAGGGCTAGAAAAAGTTCTTCTTGTGTCTTGCAGGAGGGAATTTCTTCTCCAGAAATGTCCCGTGGAGCTACATAGTCTTCCTCACAAGTAAGCTGATGCTTCCCAGCAGAGCTGTGTCATTTCATAAGGAGTTGGGAGGAGAACAGACAGCTCTGTTCCCAGAAGATTACTCAGTTTGAAGCTAAAACTCAGCCCCAGGTGTACAGAACCTACCAAGAACAAGGCTGTGCCTGGGAGGGACTGTCAGCATCCACACAGCCCCAAGAGCAGAATGGCCTCATTGGTTAGGCACAGCATGCAAAGGGATAAGCTCCTCCACTGCAGCCTCGTGGTGCCTCTGTGTGGAGTTGTTCGTGCTGCTCTGTGCTGCACTAACTGCTCCAGGAGGCATTAAAGCTCTGAGCTGGTTGCAGCTGGGAGCTGGCTCTCTGCCACACAACAGAGGGCAGCCCTGGTGGAGTACACAGTGCAGGGCCATGCTGAGAAGGCTGGGAGGACTCGATGAACTAGCTGATGAGCTGAGTTTTCTAATTGAACATCAGCCCCTCCATGAACGTGTACCTTAGTCTTCCTTTTCAGCCCAGGTATAAGCAGTTGCATCTTCCTGTGCTGGTTCATTACACTGCTGTAGTGATGTAACTTCACTTCTCCTGCCAGTGTCTCTTGCCTGAGGAGAAGCAAAGCAAAGCTCCACTGAATCAAAACACTGTGTAAAACTGCAGCAGGAGGTTCTTTGGAGGTTCTAGGAAAGGTCGATAACTTGTTTGACTTCCAGGTAGCTCTGGTGCTTCCCTGGTCATTAGTCTTTAAAACACTTGTTAAGAAAGTTTGAAAGCAGAGGCACTCTGCAATGCTTCTCTTCACAAGGATGTTGCCATCCAGCTCTTCTCTTCACTTCCCTCCCACCTCCCCTCCTTGGAAGCTGGAAAGAGATTTTTTGGGATGAGAAACAGGGCATCATTATGTTGTTCTGGTGTTCTTTAACCCACAGGCCCACAAGGTGCTGCCAGGACAGAGGGTGGAAGTAGCTGGCTCTCCCTTGAAAGGGTGTCTCCCTGCAGGTCAGGACTAGGCTGTGCGACATGGATATGTTCCACTGAGATAGAGGGAAATAAACAGGCAGGACTGAATTCCCTGCCCTGCTCTCTGGCCTTTCCTACAGGAGCTTGTGCATCAGCATTTGCAGTGTGTTAGCCAACTAAGTGTTCTCTGGAGAGAAATAGCCATGAATACAGGAAAATGTGTCGATTGGAAGGGAAAAAGTCTTTCTGGCACCTCACTGAGAATAAGGAGGATGGGTAAGGGTCTGTTAAACCCATGTTTAGAAGTCCTGTACTGAAAGCACCACGCCCCTTTGAGAGCAAATCTTTGCATGAGCCCTCCTTGTGATGCTGCTTGTTTCTGACCATGGCTGTCATCTCTTACAGTCTATGGTGTGGAGCTGCTCCTGAAGACCACTGGACTGGGGCCTGTCGAGTACCTGTCCTCAGGCTGGAATCTGTAAGTGTACACTGATGTTTTTGAGGGAGAGGAGGTGAAGTTTATTGGGTTAGACAGCCTGACTTCTGAGATGAGTTTTTAGGGCTCTAGACAATGTTATTCTAATTCTTCTATTCTTCTGCCCTTGGCCTTGTGCATCCTAGGCTGGAGTAGCACCAAGTACCTCTTCCCTGCTGAAACACTAGTGATAAATGATTGCTCTTACTTTATTCTTTTTTTTTTGCTTCTTTCCAGCTTTGACTTCTCAGTTACCCTGTTTGCATTTTTGGGGCTCATGGCACTGGCATTTAACATGGAGCCATTCTACTTCATCGTGGTCTTGCGACCACTTCAGCTGCTGAGGTGAGACAGGAAGGCTGTGGAAGTGGAGGGGGGGATGCAGAGAGAAAACAACCAGGCTGGTTTTCCATCAATCCACTCAGAGACCCAGCTCCTTACCAGGAGAGGGCAAGGACTGCTCTGTGGGTACATGACCATGGCAAACGGGGGGGTAATGAGATTAGCCAGAGTTATCAAAATGAATGATAACAAAAACTTGGGCTGGGATCTGAAACCCCGTGCTTTGGAGCTTAAGCTGATCTCTAATAGAGATCAGGGGATTTACTGGGGGCAGATTATCCTGTGTCTGCCTTCATGGGGTTCTTACACCTCCTCTAAATTGTCTGATGCTGTTCAGAGAAAAGCTCTTCTGTCAGGGTGAGACTGTCTGAGCCAGTTTAATAATTTCCATTGAATTACCAGAAATTACAGTTTTTGAAGGATGCTGCTTTCTAGGGTTGAAGTACAACCCTGCTCTAGCTGCAGCTCACACTTTAAGTGAGGCTGCAGCCTGTAACCTCTCTGCAGCTCAGTAAGATGAGTCTGATTAACCCTCTCGTTTCAGGGCTGGTACAGAGGTCCAGCCACCTTCTCAGAACACTTTGAGAGACGTAGGGGAAGGTGTTTGAGGCAAAATCTTGGTTTGTTACAAACAAGCTACTGTAATTCAGCTCTTCAGTGAGGATTTAAAGAATGCTTTATGACACTCAAGGGGGGGAAAAAAATGTTTTCTCTGTTTCTCCCCTGCCAAAGCCTGTGTTTGGCAGCTCTGTTTCTCTGTAAAGGCTGATGGAGTTGCCAAATCTTAAATTAGCAGGCACAATGTAGTTTTCTTTCATCAATTTTTGTTGGGTCATAGGGGAAACACAGAAAAGCTTGTTTCTCAGGGAAGGAGGAATGAATTCTAACCCTGCACACAGGGCTGGTTTCAGTTCTTAAGATTTTTCTTTTTTTTTTTAAAAAAAAATGCTATTTGTACATCATGCTGTTTAAAAAAAACCCAGACTTTTGCATGAGACTCTCAGTCCTGCAAACATTTAGCTGAATGTGTCATAAACATGCCAAGGGGACAGCAGACATTCCTAGGTGAGATGAGACCACCTGGGCAAGAGCAGATCCTGTGAGTTTGGTGTCAGAAACCTTAGTGCTCACTGACCTGGGAGGCACAGAGACCTGTGATACTCTCTTCAGCTATCTCCAACACCACCAGGGAAGCTGCAGTGGGTAGGTAACTACTGGCTTCTCCTTTCAGGCTGTTTAAACTGAAGAAACGTTACAGAAATGTCCTGGACACTATGTTTGAGCTGTTCCCCCGGATGGCCAGGTACTAACTTCCCTTTGGGTGATGCTGGAGTGAAGGTTTAGTGTCTAGGACTGAGGTCAGGACAGGGACCTGTCAAACCTGATAAAGGTGTTTATGCTCTGATCTGTTGCTGGTGCTGCAGGGAGGTGTTAATCTAACAACTTCTTGGAGCAGGACATGATTAGCAACACCCCAGCCAGCACCTTGGGCCTCCTCCTGCTTTTGTGTTAGGAGGATAACTAAGAGCTGATGCTTGTTTCTTTTTTTTTTTTCCCCCACCCCACCTTTTGGTGGGAGAGGAAGCCCATTTGGGTGAATATACTCAGCCCCAGATGTTTCCCTGCCCTTAGGACAGCCACTTGAGAGCATTATTGTGAGACAGTGGGGCAGAAGGAGCTTGGTGTTTGAGTGGGGCATCCTCGAACCTTCTCCCTTTGAGGGAGGTCTGAGCAGAGCATGGGAGCTCGAGAGCCCTGCTCTTGGCACAGTCCCTGCATCCAAGGACATGGAGAGGGCAGAGACAGTGTCTGTTGTTCTTCATTAAAGAAACTGTGGAGAGGCATTTGTTTACCAGTGAAAGGCAGGCTGGGAGGGAATCCAGGCTACTCTTTAGTCCTCTTAGTGAGTGGCCAGCTCCTTGTCCAAGGACTTCTTGAATGAGAGCAGGCACAGAACTGCAGAGCCACAGTGGCAGGGAGAGTGGTCTGGGGTTTTCAGTCCTGCTTCCCATCCGTTGGAAATTCCTTCCAGAGCAACCCGCCTGTGACTTTGTCTTTCCCTGCCCTAGCAGCTCTTTGGTAGCACAATACTCTCTCTGTTCTTGCCTCCAGCCTGGGTTTGACCCTGTTGATCTTCTACTATTGCTTTGCCATTGTTGGCATGGAGTTCTTTGCTGGCGTGGTCTACCCGAACTGCTGCAAGTGAGTACCAGAAATCCACCCCCCCTCTGCAGTGGTTTTGGTGCACAGCCAGCAGCAGGGAGCTCTGGCAGCTGTCCCCCTGTGGAGAAATGACCAGAGGATGGGTCTGGATGGGCTTCTGCAGCTAAGGCAACGTGCTGTGAAAATCCAGGAGACCCTTCGCTTCTGTAGCGAAGGTTGGGTGGAATGGCTTTTGGATTGCCTTTGGGAAGGGAGAGGTTTCTGTGGTAGGCTTGGCTGGTTTTAGGGAGCTCTGTAACTTGCCTCAGGTAGCTGCACTGGGAGAGCTTCTTCATGGTGCTGTGGCTGGAAACGTGGCCTCTCTTTGTACCATGATGAATGCACCTGGTCTAGGAAGCTAAGCTGCCCTGTACCCTTTTCGTCTTAAACCGTGGCAGACCACTTGGAAATGCCAAGCTTTGAGAGTGTGAGCCAAGGGGCCTAACTCAAACACTCAGTTTCTCTGATGTATTTGCTGAGTGATTAGAAAGGCTCCATGTGCTCCCTGGGCTTGTGCTGAACTGTGAAGGATAGAGGCTTTCATGAAGAGGAAAAGGCAAGTGTTGGCCAAGAGACAAACTGCCACCCTCCTCGCCACCTTCTAAGTGTTGTGGTTTGTGTAGCCCTTGAGATTTTCCTTGCTTTCCCAGTTCTCTTCTCATTCTCTGTCTGGTTTCTCCCACCAGCACCAGCACAGTCGCCGACTCCTACCGCTGGGTCAATCGTACAGTTGGCAACAAGACAGTGGTGGAGGAAGGTTATTACTATCTCAACAACTTCGACAACATCTTGAACAGCTTTGGTAAGGGCAGGTTTGTCCATAGCAAAGATGATTCCTTAGTCCATCTGTGCTCCTGCAGAGCTGGATGGCAGGAGTGTAGTGCCCATGTAAGCCTGGGACTCTCCCGTTGAGGCCTCCTAATGCCCCTCAAACACTCAGCACCCTGCTCTTTCTGCCTGGAGAACTCCAGCTGACTGACTGTGCTGTGACAGTTGCAGGATAAGCAGACATCTTTTAAAAGTCAGCGTGAGGCCAGCAGATCTGTTCTGACTGGTGGTGAGACCCGGCTTCCTGAGATGTTTAAGGAGGGCTTTAAGTCACTACCCTTCTAAAGGATGAGCAGTGATGCCAATACATTTCTTTAAACTCACTGATGAAGGACAATTTGAATGTGTTGATTACTCTCTGTCATTTTCCTTAATGTGTGAGCAGAGCTGCCTATCTCCTGGAGATTTCAGAGATCTCCTTGCTCTCTGGTGGAAAGAGTCAGGTCTGTCTGATTCTTTTAAGACCTATATATTAAGCCATGCCCCTGGTTCTGTGGGCCAACACCTTTTGTGTGAAGTAATTGCAGTGATGAAGGTCTGCATTCTGTCTCCAGATTGAAACTCTGGTGCCTTGCATCAGTCTTCCCTGTCAAATACTTTGTCTAAGAAGCCCCCTGAAGTATGGATGGGTGAAACAATTGTCTTTTTTCTCCCACTTGTGTACAGTCACACTGTTTGAGCTGACCGTTGTCAATGACTGGTACATCATCATGGTGAGTAAACCTCTGCTCCCTCCTCTGTCTAGACAGCACAGGGTCTTTGCTGGTTGAGCTACATCATCCATGCCACCATTTCCTTCTTTCCCTGGTGATCTGACACGGGCCCAACGTTGTCCCTGGTTGTTGCCAGATGTTTTTTGGTCCTGATCGCTGGGTGGCACTGACCTCTGTCGTGCTGCTGGGTCTGTTTTCTTGGGAATCTCCACCAGCCTTCAGGCCAGGTTTCACAAGCTGGACAAACGAAGTCACTCTGTAGTCCAGTTTGTCCCCCAAGCTATGTTCCCATAGCAGCAACAGCTCTTCCAGCTGAAAGCTTTACATATTCTGTGTGTTTGCAGATAGGGACCTCTTTTTTTAGTTTGAGAAGCAGATTAGCTGCAAGGACCAATTGAGGCATTGAACAGTGCTCAGGCCATCCCTGGGGCTAACTGTGGAGCCATGAGTGAGAGACAGAGAGTGTTGATCCTGCTTTATATCTGTTGGCAAGCAGTTAACAGCAGACACTCCCTTCTTTTCTGCACTAGTGACTTCTTCCCTCTCCTCTTTAGGAAGGGGTGACATCCCAAACCACTCACTGGAGCCGTCTTTACTTCATGATCTTCTATATTGTGACCATGGTAGGTTTCTGGACATGCTTTGTGCATCAAATAGTGGGGGTGAGGAGGGGAGATGGGTTTTACTGTGTTCCAGAGGGAGCTTCCATCTCTAAATGAGGACAACTTTGCTCTTCTACATGAATGCCTTCCAGAACCAGGTGTGAACTCACACCACTTGCAGAAAGGTGAATTTATGGCCACTGATAAAGCTGGTGCTGCACAAATCTGGGCCTGGGGTAAGGACAAGGGCAGCCCAAGAGTTTTGCTCTGTCCCTGTTGTGGTTGACTGTTATCAGTTTGCTCACAGGTAGACGTGTGACGTGGGCATCCCCTCTGCCATGGAGGAGCTGGGGAGCATAGAGCTGAAGCACAGACCCGAGGCTCAGCTACCTGTTGAACTGGGCTGGAAGAAGCCCCCAGCAGCAGCCTCCTGAGCCCTCCTGTCCATGTCCTCCCCCAGGTGGTGATGACCATCATCGTGGCTTTTATTCTGGACGCTTTTGTCTTCCGCATGAACTACACTCGGAAGAACCAAGATTCAGAAGGTCAGAACTGAGGATTTGTTGGCTTAAAAAATCACCTTTTGTCTCCCTGCTGTCTGATGTCTGTAGGAGGGATTGGCCAGCAAAGACCAGACTTTTTATTTTTCAGTCTGACTTCCTAAGCTCATTCTTAAGCTTTTATTTTTGTGGTATTTCTACTCTCCTTTCTGCTCTGCCCCTTGTCCCTCCCCAAGCACTCCCCAAAAAGTGTATGCCTGTGTAGGTAGGTTTTTATATCTCTGTGTGTGGACGTGTTTACATGCACACATAAATTTCAACTACTTGAGCCATTTCAAGGAGGGCAATAGGTGCAGCTGCCTCCCTAGTTCTTTCCACATCTCCTAGCTGTACTTAGGCTGGTGACTCCATGCTGGCTTTGGACAGGCCTTTCTGTACCCTTTAGGAACTGAGAGTGATTTGTGTCCATCCCCTCACCCCTGTGAGACATCATTTCACTCACTGTCCTTTGTCTCCTGAGCTGGGTGGCTGTAACTGCATGTAACTCCATGACCTGCTAATTTCAGAGCCAGAAACACATCAGTCTCATGTAGCCCTTCTCCTGCTGTACCTTTAGGTGATCTACACCCAGACCTTTCTACTCAGTCTCAAACTAACCTCAATAATTCTTTACACTTTACTGCAGGAAGGAGATGTAGCTATGACACTCACACATTTAATATCAGCAAATCTTCCCTGGGGGAACATGGTGAAGTCCCCAGCCATGGGTGCAGCTTTGATCAGTCCCTCCTCTTTCATAAGTGCCCCAAGATCACAGTGCAGGCTCCTGGGAGAGCCAGGGTTGTTTGTTATAGAAACACTTTTCATCTTGACCCCTCCTGCACCCAGCTGGAAGGGTTAGCACTGAACTCCTGAGCTGTGTTGGGCAGCTGAAGGTCAAAAGGCAGCAATTCCTCTGTGGTTATTTGCTTTGCTAGGTAATGCACAGGCAAGCAAAAAGGTAGAAGACTTTTTTTTTTTTTTAAGAGCCTGATGTTTTGAAAAGCTGAGATTCTTGCTGACCCTCTGCACTAGTTAACTTCTTCCCTGCCTTGCTGAAGGACAAGGCCATGGCTGTTCTAGTCTCAAAAGCATCTAACATCTCAGCTTGGTCCCGTGTGCTGTTAAGCTTTGCCTTCCAGCCTTCTCATAGTGGCTGATGAAGCAACGTTCATCTTGGAGTCTCTCTTTTCCCCTCTTTCTTTTTCTTGCCCCTGCAGAAGACAATGGCATTGTGCTGGAGAAGGAGATCTCCAAGGAGGAAGTGGTGGGCATCATCGAGCTGTACAGGCGGAGTTCAGCTACCGCTGAAACCGCTCAGCTGCAGAAGATGGTTCTGCAGATGGACAAATATGGGGTAAGAGAGACAGCTTCCTGGAAGCTCTCAGCTTCAGGGGAGGGAGGCATGCCAGGGCCACAGGTACCCTGGCAGAGGTCTTTTCTTTTTGTGGTGTTGAGAGCTGAGCTACTGGAGGGACTCTGCAGCATCGGCACCAAGTTGTGCTGCTCTAGAAAAGCAGCAGCTGAATGTCCCCTGCACTCTGAACAGCCTTGAGAAAGGCTCGTGGCTGTTGCCTGCAAACGTGGCTTAGAGCTGTCCTGGCCCAGAATTGACTGGAAAAAATAGATTTTTTTTTTTTTTCTCAGACCAAGTCACTGCCTTGTGATTCTCCTGCCTCTCTCTGTGCCATCGTACACGGAGGGTCGTCAGTCTTGACACATGACACAGCAATATGATGGCATCAGTTCCAGACAGCAGGATTCTTTTCTTCACAGCACTGCCCACATTTTCATTCTAAAATAAGACAGACAATTGGAAAAATGAGCTGAGCTAGGTAATTGCTGTTGCCTCAGAACTCTTGCCTCATGCATCTGGGAAGAGCTTAAGTGGCTGTGTTAATAATAGCCATTATATTCTTGTATCACCACTACAAAGTGCTGGTGCCACAGTCTCTTAGATGACCTTTATTTGCTTTGGTTGGCTTGGTAGTTAGTCTGAGCTCTTGTTCACACAGACAAAATTCAGAGAAGCAATGATGAGACTGATCAGGAGCAGTTCTCAAGGAAATAACCCAGAGCAGGATGCTGCCCTCAGCCTTGTGGTGGAGTACAGAATGATGATGCCAAATCTTAGGTTCTCAATTTCTTCTCAATCCTGTTCGTGTAACTCATGTGGTCATGAGAGTAATGCAGACTTCATCTCTCTGCCTACACAATTTAAGAAGTTCAGGCCCATAGAGTAAATGATATGGTGAAGACAGGTGGGAGCTGAAACTCTGTTCAAATGAGATCTTATCTAGAAGCTTGGGTTTGGGCCTTGTTCCAGGCTTGTTCATCTGACTAAATGAAGCACCACCAACAGAGGCATCTGTCCAAGCTGCAGCTCCCTCATTAGTCTTTGGGAACCTGTTCAGTGTGACTTGTCTCAGCCTGCAGTAGGTGCCTGCCTTTGTTTAGGTGGTGTGCACCCCAAAATGCCTTTTTCTTACAAAAGAAGGAGCCCAAGCTCATCAGTGGGGGATGAGTGTCTGCATGAAGGATGCCCTAAGCCACTTTGGGACATGGTTTAGTGGTCATGGTAATGTTGGCATGACAGTTGGACTTGATGATCTTAGAGGTCTTTTCTAACCTTAATGATTCTATAAGTCTCAAGGACTGATCCTGGGAGCTGCTCAATTGCTGATGAATGTCTTTTGTTTTTTTCTCCTCCTTCCACCAATTGTTCAGCAAATGTCAACAGTGTTTCTGGGACGCAGATCAAGGACCAAGAGTGATTTGAGCATGAAGATGTACGAGGAGGAGATACAGGTATGTGGACCAGAGTTGGAAATACCAATGAGTCTCTGTGGTGAGCAGAGCATTGCCTAGAATAAAACAAAACTATCCCCTGAAACACTGGAGACCTTCCTCTGAGACCCAGGCAGGCGTGTGCTCTGTGAGAAGGGTTGGACAGTAGGTGAAGTGTGAGTTAGATCATAGAATCATAGAGTAATTCTGGTTGGAAGAGACCTTTAAGGTCATGGAGTCCAACCATCCCCCAGCACTGACAGGTCCCCACTGACCCCTGTCCCTCAGCACCACATCTCCACGACTTGGAAACCCCTCCAGGGATGGGGACTCCACCACTGCTGCCCTGGGCAGCCTGGGTCAGGCCTTGGCAGCCCTTTTGGCGAAGAAATTTTTCATAATGTCCACTCTAAACCTCCCCTGGCACAACCTGAGGCTGTTTCCTCTTCATCTATTGCTTATTCCCTGGGAGAAGAGCCTGACCCCCCCCGGGTCCAGGCTCCTGTCAGGAGGTGTCAGAGCCAGAAGGTCTCCCCTGAGCCTCCTTTTCTCCAGGCTCAGCACCCCCAGGTCCCTCAGCTGCTCCTCACCACACTTGGGCTCTAGACCCTTCCCCAGCAGCTTCGTTGCCCTTCTCTGGCCACACTCCAGCACCTCAAGGCCCTTCTTGGAGCAAGGGGCCCAAAACTGACCCCAGGATTCAAGGTGCAGCCTCCCCAGTGCCCAGTTCAGAGGGACAATCCCTGCCCTAGTCCTGCTGGCCATGCCAGTGCTGATCCAAGCCAGGGTGCTGGTGGCCCTCTTGGCCTCCTGGGCACACCACTTCATCCATTCTGGCACTCAGGGACTTCCAGAGGCCACAGGGGACGTTGGAGGCTCCTCGGTGGGTCTGGGTGCCAGGCAGAGTAGTGTGTGTTGGCTGGTGAGGGGACCCGTGTGCTGGGGCTCTGAGCACGTGCCTGGTTCATTCCTGGGGCTTGGCTGCTGGACACTGATCGAAGCCAGAGGAATGGGGTTGTGCTGGAGCAGTGTATTGCCTGCTGGATGTTCACCTCCAGGTTGAAAGTCACGGGCTAATGTAATGATTAGTGCTGAAGGAATTAATCTCGTAACCATTTGAGCCTGTCCTTTGTCCCTTGGGCAGCCAGCTTGGGGAGGAGTCTTTGGTCCCCCTAACAAAAATCAACATGTTATTTACCTTGGAGCTGGGTGGAAATGTGCAGAGCAGCTCCCTGCCTGTTCTGCTCGCTCTCTGATTCAGAGGGGTAGCATCCTGTAACACCCTGGGCTCTGCACAGGGTTGGGAGCAGCTCTGCACATCCCAAACGTCACAAGGACATCCATTCTAGAGTCCTAGACGTTCAGGAGGGACGTGCTGAGAGGGGGGATGTTTCCCTGGCCAGGCTGGTCCCTTCTGGCAGCTGTAGCTGAGCCGTGGCTGGTGCTTCTCGCTCAGGCTGTGGGTGGGTCTGTCACAGCCAAGCTGCAGTTAACCAGGCTCTTCCAGGAGCTTAGGCTGTACCCAGGGCTTTGGAAGGAGCCCCACTGTGCCTGAGCAAGCATGTTCTCTGTGGGAGAGCAGCCAAAGGCTCTGCCCTTGGGTGGGGGGTCCTGCTGGGGGGCTGGGTGTGGGGCAGAGCCTGATCTCGGTGCCTTTGATCTGCTCTTGCAGGAATGGTATGAGGAGCATTCCCGAAAAGAGGAATCTCAGGCACCACTGCAGGAGCCTGCATCTGCTTCCAGCAGCTCTCTGAAGCCCCCGAGCCTCCGGCAGCACTCCCAGACTGTCATTTAGGTCTAGCTAGTGCAAGCCACCTTCTATGCAATAACCTAGAGCATTACTTCTCGGCGTACGGGGGGGATGATGTCGGTAGGTCTGTTCAGTGCACTGTTCAGCTTTAGGGTTTCCATCTTCTTCCCCTAGGCAGCAAATTGCTGCCAAACCAGAGGCCCAGGGGGCTCTGTGTAAGGCTGCTGCACGCAGATGGAGCGTGATGCCCATGCTCAGCACAGAGTGACCACCTCGGGCAGGACACAGACCTTCTCCCTCTGAGCCTCTTCCCAGGCTGGAGCCTGCTGTTTGTCTTACCACTAACAGACCCCGGGGAAAGGGCTGAAGCCACCTGCTTTAATATTAAAATTTTGCCCTTTATGAAACTCCCCTTTGCTTAAAGGGTACCATTAACCTAGGGATAGAAGATCAGGGAGCGAGGGTTTGTTTCTTCTCCATCTTCCTTATGCAAAGAAAAGAGAGGTGGTGTGAAATTTCAGCACTTTGGGAAGAGCAGTCTGCCTTTCCTCTCCTTTTTTGGCACACCTAGATGCACTCCTGTAGTAGATCCAGATCTGCTTATGGAATTTAGCTGTCCCCGAGCCAGCTCTATGGCAGCTGGAGACAGAACTGAGGGCCAGCATCCCATCATGTTGTCACCACAGGTGGGACAGGAGCTTGGGGAGATGAACTCTTGTGTCTGCTGTGGCTCTGCGGGATGTGTGTCGCTGCTGGTCAGTTCTGCCTGTGGCACTGGGGTCATCTCTGCAAACCCCAAAGCTCCCACCTCTGTTTGGTGAGAGGGGGGAGTCTGCAGGGTGACAGTGGCTGCTGACCTCTGTCCCTTGGCCACCTATTTGGAAAATGGCAAAGCTCTGGCTGGATTGCTCCTGGGCCTCATGCAGCACTGCTGGTTTGTCCTCAGCTGGGTCCCTCCTTTGGCTGTAAGGGTGAGAGAGTCCCAGCCCAGCAGTGTTGTTCCTCCTTTGCCCTCACCCTCCTGGGAGCGTTCCTCAGGCTGGCAAATGCTGACTGAGTCAGATCTTAGGAAGATCTGCTGAAGAGCTTTACTGCTCCCCTGAATCCTGGAGGCAGGAGGAACGTGGAAGGTGGTGATTCTTCTCACCCCTCAGCTTTCCTGCAGCTGCCAGACTTGCTAGCTGCAGGATGGGAAGGAAAGGGGATCCCTTCTCAGCTCTGCCACATTTTTTTCTGGGATCATGGCAGGTTGCATCATCATGAGTGTTTCTTTGTCTGCAAAGTGATGAGAACCTGTCTCTCTAAGTCTCCTTTTTTTTACCCTGTCAGCAGAGGAAGTGCTGAGGGCTAGAAGTACCTGTGAGCTGGGAAACTCCCCTTGCTTCTTGCTGATTGCTCTTTTCTCAGGTTCAGACTAAGAGTCGAGCTTGCTGGGGAGGCTCTCTCCTTCCTCCAGAGAGATCAGGCAGTGGGAGATCCGTGTGCCCATACCCAGGGTCCCTGTTCCTGCCTTGGTAGCCTCACAACGACAGCAGGAGGGGACTGATCCTGCCCGGGCAGCTCGGCAGCACCTCCTGGGTGGGTGGAGACTCTCAGAAGCAGGCAAGACAGAGCTGCCTCTGAAAATCTCCCCCAGCACAGCATGGTGGGAGCACTGGGGCTATGGGCTGGAAAGAACAGGCAAGCAGCTTTCTGGGCAGCAGGCACACCAGCCTCTGCTCTCAACCCTTGCCAAATTCCTTGAGTGCCTCAGGGCAACTCTTTGTTTCCTTTGAGTACTGCAGGTATGAAACTACTTCTGAGCTGAACCGTGAAGGGCCTTAAAGGGCTGTTTTCCAAACCATAAATTCGACCACAAATTAATGAGCAGTGCAGTTGTTGCTCTTGCAGTTGCTCTGCATGGAGTCACAGCCTGGGAGATATATCCAGATTAGTCCTGGGGCTGGAGGAGATGCTGTTTGTTCTGGTTTAAGTTGTGGGTAGGGTGAATGAGCATTGTGAAGGTTAGGAAGGGGAAAACATGTGGCTGGGTTTAGACTCCACATTCCTCTACAGCCTATTTCTCCTCGCAGGGCTTCCAGTGGCATTTTTGGGGCGTTGTTTTCTGGGTGTGAAAGGAGCTGCAGCTTTAAGCATTATGGAGGGGGGCACTGACACGCTTAACATGCAATAACAGGGCTCTGGTGGCACAGAGGTGGGCACAGGGCTGGGGCTCAGGGCTCGGGTGCTGAGGTGTTGCTCTCCCCCCACGTCCACACTGCAGTCGTTCTTTTTGTAAACCAAGGAGGGTCGCAGAAGTTTACTTCTTCCATATGACTTTGGAAGGAAACAAAGTTTGAGTACGGGGCATCCCCTTCTATTTATCCTCCTCTCCCCCCTCCCCTGACCCACGGACTAACGACAGAGACAATCATTTAGTAGGGAGCAAGGGAGGAGGCACCGCAGGGTTTTGTATGCTGGCGGTTTGTTTATAAAATGATTTTATGGACGTGTCTGTAAAACGTACTCTAGATTTGTTTTTTTTTTTCCAAGCACACTAATAAAAAGCATCCTCAGCTTTGTAAAGGCAGCGGATTCCTTTCCTCCTTCCTGTGGTATTCCAGAATCAGGGCTGGGCTGCAGCTGGAGCGTTCCCATGGTGTAAGGAGAGGAGTGGTGCCCCCCCTCCCCCCTGCCAGCTTTTATACTGAACACTACCATAACGCTTTCACATTTAAGGTTTTTTAAAGCTTCCCCAATTTTGGTTGCTTTATCCTTCTCTGCCTAAGGAGAGTTTGTCTCCCCGGATCATTCCAGCAGCTGCCAGTAACTTGTGAGCAGGTCCAGGGCTGAGCCAATAGCTTGCAGGCCCAGGGAGTGTTATTTTTTTGTGAAAGCCCATATTTGGCTGGAAAAAGGAGAAACGAGACAGGCTCCGCAGGCTGCCGGCACCCCTGGGAGCGAGCAGGAACCAGGTCTGGCCCCAGGTCTGGCCCCAGGTCTGGCCGTTGCGGCGGGTGGGGAAACACCGCACCCCCCCCGCCTCGCTCCGATA
>NW_008611765.1:255-1605 GCF_000691845.1 Merops nubicus | reverse complement strand
CAGCCGCTCTCCCCCTGCGGGGCAGAGATGGGGTTGCCTGTCCCCAACGGCAGTTTGGGTTTGGCCCACACCCTGCAGACCCTCAGACAGGGCAGAAGCATCAGCCCACCCCCTCCTCTTCCCCGGTGGGGCTGAGTGGCACCCGTGCCAGGACCCCCGTGCCGCTGCAGCTCCCGACCGTGCGGCTCAACGGCCGCGTCAGGCTCATGTGACTGCTCTTGAGAAACCAGCCTGTGGTGACCCCGCAGGAAACCACTTCCCGAGCTGCTGGGGAAAGCCACCCAGCGTGTCAGGCCCCTCCGTGGCTGCTGGCTCAGCACCACCACCCCCTCTGCCCCTCCAAAGGGGTCAGGAGAAGAAATCACCCTCACAGCAAACAGCCTGAGTCAGCGCTGGGTTGGGGTTTGGTTTTAATTGCAGGGTTTGGGGTTTTGTTTGTTGTTTGTTTTGTTGTTGTGTTTTTTTTTTTTTTTTACAGTGTCTAAACCTAGTCTTGCCAGGGCCTGGCACTGTGTGTGGAATCCTCCAAGTCCTTTCCTACAGCTCTGGCCCCTTGAGAAGGAGGAAAGTAGGATCTGAAACTCAGGTTGAAGAACAGCTTAAAAAGAGCAGGGGAACCAGCCTCCCTTGGTGGGGGTGGTTCCTTTCCTCCAGCCTTGCTTGCACTCAGTCCCAGCACTGCCCTGGAGCTTTGTCTCACCTTAACCACACCTCGCTCTGCCTCGGCTGCTGTTTCACACCCGGGCTGGGAGCACGTCCTGTCCTCTGCAGTGACAAACTTGTGCTCAGACCCTCGCAGAGTTGCCCTGTGCAGCCCAGCTGCCCTAACCCTGTCCCAGAGCAGCCCAGGATGGAGACGGGGAGGGCAAGGTGAAGTAGCTGAAGAGATAAAACCCCTCCCGTGGTGACCCTGGGCTGGAGCTGCCCTCTCCTCTGCCACCAGCACCGGAGGAAACCGAGTTCTTGACCTCACCCCAGCTTAGAGCATTAAACAGAGCTAGGAGAGGATGCGGCTAATGACTGCCAGCGCCTTTTCCTCTCCCAAAGCTCAAACAACCCCCTCCAGAAAGCCAAGGCTGAGGGCTGGGCCGGCCCATGGTGGGGTGGGGGTCGAGGTGGCCTCATCCTCCTGTCAGGGACAGGGCCAGGGGACAGGGAGGTGCCGAGCCAGGCGGGAGGCAGGGCGAGACCCGGGGCTGGGCACCCGGGGCCGGTCAGAGGGCGGCGAGCCGGATCACCCTGAATTCCGTCAGCAGGGCTACGCAGAGGAAGGCCAGGTAGTAGAGCAGGAGGCAGGCGCCGTAGGCCCTGCCCACCTGGAAGAACTGCGCTTGCATCCACCCGGAGGGG
>NW_008611765.1:0-208 GCF_000691845.1 Merops nubicus | reverse complement strand
GCGGGCCCCAGCGGCGCAAGAGACACAGGGTGGGGGGAGCCATGGCGGGGTCCCGGCCTGCCCCCGCATCACTGCGGCCTCACCTTCACCACCGGCTGGCTGCTAGACATCTGCAGCAAGCAGCCGAGTCCCACGCCCACCAGGATGTCTGGGGCATGTTCAGGATGGAGACCTGGTAGTGCAGAGGACCTCGCAGAAGCGATGGAGC
>NW_008611764.1:0-3880 GCF_000691845.1 Merops nubicus | reverse complement strand
GGGGGAACACAATTCTGCCTTCTAAACTGAGACAACTATTATCCACAAGCTGCATGATGGCTTGGATGGAGGAATGGTTTATTGAATGAGCAGTTAAGGAAGCTGGTTTTTTTTCATATACCATATTATCCACAAGCTGCAGTATTGATTGAACGAATGGACTATTAAAGGAACAGTTAAGGAAACTAAGAGATGGAAACCTGTCCAGGTGGAGAACTGATCTCACAGATGTGAGCACTACATACTCTCAACAATAGGCCCATTGGGGAGATGGAGACTCCCTTGATGCAAATGACTATACCCAATTTGCCAAACTATGACTTACTGGGAAATTGTCCCAGGTGCAATGGCCTGCTGCTGGGCTAGATCTTTATGCATTAGAATTGATAGAAATAAGTCAAAATCAGATGAGTTATTAACACTGGGATAGCAATCCAAATTCCCCCAGGACACTTTGGTCTGATAGCTGATCACTCAAACTTAGTTCTAAACAGTGTTCGTGTCATGGGAGGAGTGACTGATACAGACTATCAAGGAGAAATTAAGGTCATCTTGTTAAATAATGGTGAGCAAGATTTCGTTATTCAACCCCATGATAGAATACACTTTTATTGATATTGCCAGTATTAAAAACAATGGTGAGGAGGGGGGAACCACCCCAAGTTACCACCATCCATGGGGAGAAAGGATTTGGATCCACCAGTGTTAGGAATGGAGCAAAAGTATGGGTCCAAGGGCCAAGTGGCCCTCCTGAACCAGCTGAAGTAATAACTGCAGGGAAGGATAATGTTAAACATAAAGCCTGGGCAAGAAAAATGGGAACATGTCCCAGCAAATAAGTGTTACTTGTGAGAATGACCAGATGGTGTAGAACCTTATTTTACAGACCCAGTGCGGAGCTGCTGAGAGTGTGAGGACCATGTGTGAAGAATATAAATTTCTATATCATGATGGACACTATGATTCCTTACTATGGAGACATGATGGTGATGGCAGTGACAGAAGTGCCTGCATAAGGAGGATGTGTGGTGAATCTGACTTAATGTACATCGATGGGCAGTGTGTGCCTAACAGAAAGTATGATGAGGATCTGAACTACAAGGATGGATGCCATAGGGGTGCCCAACTATGCCAAGAAAATGTAACCAGATGTGGATGTAAGTTAAGGCAGTGTATCTCTGAGTCCTGGAAATGCAGGGTGGAGAGTGATGTTCTTGCACCTGGTGGTAGTGTGACTTTCAAATATCATGGAGAGTGACTTGGCAACTACATCAGCCAATTCCCTCATGACCCAGGAATGTATCTTATCTGGTCGCATAGACTTGTATATGTTCAAGTTCCTCAAGTGGTTACAAACCTGATCTTCTCTTTTACTGGGAGGGACTTAGCTCCCCCAGTCCCTGTCTTGTGGTCCATGCATTCAAGCAGTGTGGGAAGTAAAGGTGCCAGTGAAGATTGAAGCAAAAAAAGTTGTTCAGTACCTAAAGATTCTCCTTATCTGATGTTACCGGTTTGCCATTCTTGCTCATCAGAATAGATTTCATTTCAATTCAAATCAATTGTTTTGATTGGAAAAGACCTTTAGATATCAAGTCTAAAAGTAAACCAAGCACTGACAGGTCTTCTGCTGACCACTTGCCCAATCAAAAATTATATTATCATCATCAAAGGGCAGACCAACAGCCAAAAATTGTCCCTCAGCTACCATATCACACACCTGAGATCCAAAATGCCAGACAACCAGAGGGAGAAACAAATTAATGCACTCACTCTCCGCAATGGATGGGAAGAAGGCAGTGAACCAGGAGAGGAGCCCAGTTATATAATAGGGACTCCAAAACAGACTCATGTTCTAGCCTTGCCATCCTGGGAACTTCACTTGCCAGGAACAGAGAGCCCTTCTGTTGCATGAAGGGAAAGGGGTAGGTGTGGGTAAGGGAGAGACAAATTTGGTAAGAGACAAACCCCTTAGCTTTCTAGCTAGTCCTCAGATATTAGAGGGGCTAGGGGCGGCTGAACTTGTCTCTTAATAGGTTCTAATGAAAGCCATGACTATTGGTCCGACACCAGATGCACCAACAGCCTGAGGCTGTAGGTCCAGTTGCATTCAACAAAAGCCATCGGATTCATGAATAGCATGGGTTAGTTACACACAACATACAGATTCTTTATGATTGTCGGTGATATAACTACACTAAGCTGCAGACTAGCTATACAGCTCTAAAAAGCAATTGCAATTACAATAATAATAATCTCCTGTGAAAAAATCACTCAGTGGAGCCGAGGCAGCAAATCTTACCAAAAGGCGTCCCTGCTGGGAGGGGAGGTGAAGAGAACAAACCCGTAGGTCAGTCCCTAGGACTTGGTGCTGAATTCTTGTCCCACAAACTGGGTCCAAAAAGGGATGACATTTACAACGTTTTTTTTGTTACTGATGTGTAAAGTGTGGGGATGGGGCTTTGAGCAGATAGTTGTTCCCTGCAATCAGCACAAAACTTCCTTATCTGCAGGGAGTAGACAACTGCCATGAGATAGGTGAGGAAATGGGGCAAGCAGCCTCCACTGCATTCCACATTCTTTACCAGGGCCTCTAGGGCACAGACTACTAAGCCTTCACTCAGCCTCTGTGACTCCTCTGGCACCAGTTCTTTGTTTGCAGTGTCCAGCTTTGTGATTTCTGCTTATTTTGTGCTTCCACCATCTGACGCCTTCCAATAAACAAAATCCTCTCAGAGCACATACAGTGCCTAGACAGCCCTCAAAACTCCACTGCAAGAAGAGTCAGTTCTTATAGAGGTGGCTTCTTGCCCCACCCTCAAGTTAATGTGGAAGGTGGGAGCACCTGGTAGTGATCTCCTAATCAGTTCCCACCCAAGCCTGGCCAGATCCTGGGTGAAAACTAATCAGGAGGGTCTTTCTTGCCTGGTTGTGGACATCATCCATATGCCCACCCTCATTTGGGGCTGGTGGTTAAACCCCAACACTTCACCAAGTCACCACTAACCCAGGTCCCTCAGCACCTTATCTACACCTCTTTTAACTACCTCCAGGGATGGTGACTCAACAACTTCCCTGGGCAGCCTGTTCCATTGCTTAAAAAAAACTTTCTGCTAAGAATATTTTTCTAATTTCCAACCTAAACCTCCCCTGGTGCATCTTGAGGCCATTTCCTATTTTCTTGTTGCTTATTTTTTGGGAGAAGAGAGTGACACTCACCTCCCTACAACCTCCTTTCAGGTAGTTGTAGAGAGTAAGGTCTCCCCTGAGCCGCCTTTTCTCTAGGCTAAGCAACCCCAGTTCCCTTAGCCGCTCCACACAAGACCTGTGCACTAGATCCCTCCACAGCTTTGTTGTCCTTCTCTGGACATGCTCTAGCACCTCAATGTTCTTATTGTAGTGAGGGGCCCAAAACTGAACACAGTATTCAAGCTGTGGCCTCAGCCCTTGAAGTACTGAGGTGTCACGGTTTGCTCAACTTGGCGGACATGTGATGGTTCATTTGCTATGATCTTGAAGTGAGCGATGAGCAAAAGCATCAGCAGGGCAGGAGCAGAAGACACCAGGCAGTGCCTGTGATGGTTTAAATAGGGTCAAATGCAGGTATTGATATCACGGGTTGTCAAGGCAATGGCACATCTTCAGGTCCACACGTGCTCTTCTGGGTGCACTCATGTGCCATGGAATGTTGCATGCTCAAAGTGTGCCTGCGTGACTTCGGGTGGAAGGTCTTCCATACCCTGGGAACTGTGACCATCCCCATGATGGCAGGTTGGCATCATTTTTCGGGTCCTAGTATGGATGCTCATGCTCCACCTCCCCAGACAGGTGGGACAGGCTGGTGGTGCACTGGGGGCTTGTTGTGGTTTGAGGCTTGGGAGGG
>NW_008611763.1:13865-15857 GCF_000691845.1 Merops nubicus | reverse complement strand
CAGGCAGCTGCGCTCCGGCTTGCTCCTGGCAGCGCTGTGCCCTTTGACCCTCTTGCATCTCAAGTAAAGATGCGCTGGGAAGAACGCTGCGGTGTGAAAACCGATGGCGTGCTTATGCAGGCTGACTTCACTCACCTGCAGTAAGCTAAATGTGCCTTTAGGGCTTCTTGTTCTGCTTCGGAAAAGCTGAGGTGCTCTCTGTGCCCAAGTTCGATTAACAGGCGTGGCAGCGCATTTTGAAAAATACCCCTGTGCTGATCAGCTTCTGTCATGTGCTCCTTAACTGGAGAGGCATGCGGTCGAGATGCAGCCAGAAGCCCATCAGCTTCATGTGCTGTTTTTGCAGCACCTTTTCCAGTGCAGGGCTTAAATGGAAAATGGACCCTAACCCGTGCGCTCAGCTCCGTACGATACCATAGGTGCAGGCATTTATGTGCCCCTTCGTGACGTGCACACAGACTCATTCCTCTGGGTGTCTAGCTGCTTTGTATTCATAGTCATGGTTATTCCTTTTCTTATTTTTTTTTTTCCCCTCGCTTGTACATGTTAAAGGGTTGGAATTTATCATACTGCTATGCGTCTCCCCCTTTCCCCCCATATCGCAATCTTGATAAAAAAGAGAGGGAAAGGGGAGGAAAATGAGGCACACACAGAACGAAGAAAAAAGCAGTTAAGTGTATTTCAGAAACTTCCCCTCTCTCTCAAAGTCTTGCCCATGCATGTTAACCGTAGTGAATTGCAAAAGAAACTGTTCAGAACTGAAATAAATGTCATCCTGTTATCTCTTAATGCTGCAGAAACGTTGTTCTAGGTGATGCTCTTTCCAAGCAACGTGTGTTCTGTTCCTAGAAACTCCAAGAATCAATTACAATGAATAGGAAGAAGTAATAGACTTTTTCTTTGCCGTCTCTAAGAATTGTTTTATTAAATAACCTAAAATATTTCTTCATTGTGAGTAGTTCTAGAATACAGTTTATGTTCTAGAATACACTCTGAACTTGCTTACCTAGAAATGGATCAAGGTTAAATGGACAGTACCGTGTCTGATCTTAAAAGTGGAAATTGGAAATGCTTATAGTCCAGTCCAGATTTAAATTCATTGTATGCATTTGACTTGATAATCATATCATCTTCATGTTGATATTGTTCCAAATGAGCAGAATAATATTAGAAAATTGAATTAATTTTTTAATAAAATTGAGGAGATATTAAGGAAACAGTTACATTATGTAAGTATGAAAATACGTGAGGTTTGGTATTTTTTTTGCTTGTGTCCTTAACCATACTAATATCCGTTTTTGTAGTACTGAACGTTTTAAAGAAAAGTAAGGTACTTACACTTGTATGTGTATGTTTCCTGGCCTAGGTTTAGGGTTATGTGATTTTTCTTTTTTTGGGGGGGGTTTTGGGTTTGTTGTTTTGTTGGGGTTTTTTTTTTTTTCTTTTTCCTTCCAGAGGAGATACCAGAGTTGACAAAAGTCAGCTTATGATACACAGTAACTGAAGAGGTTCCTTGTATCCAGCAGTATGTTACTGCTTGGAGTATCATCGTCAGTCAAGCTTCTGTAAAAAGATACTAAGTTCATCACGTGGAAACTTACATGGAATTATTAAAGTCAGATGCAGACAGTGTCTAAAACTTGTGTCAGCCCAGTATACAAATGCTTTTTATAGTGCTTATGCTTATTTTAAATAAATAAATCAATAGATAATGTGTACATTATGTCAGTTCAGAAGTAGTCTGCAAAAATAGCATTCTTATCTTTTGTAATCTTTTCCTGACTGTTTTCTGGTGCAGACAAAAGCTCAATAGTTTTACCTGCCCTGAGACTTTTTGCCCATCTCTATCTCATTTAAAATCTCTCATTCCATGTAGGGATGTTGTCCCTAGCAAATGGTAATTATTTGGTGTTAGATTTTTAGGTGAAAACACAAAAGGCTTTTTTTTTTTTTTTTTTATTTTCAGTTTTAATTCTTTGTGGGACATCATTG
>NW_008611763.1:13044-13846 GCF_000691845.1 Merops nubicus | reverse complement strand
TTCGTCCATGCTACCCCTGCCCTCCACCAGTGGCCTCCTCATCTTCCTCAGTGCTACGTGGCAAAAACAGGAACCTGTAAAGCTACAGCTAGCTTCTGTTGTAGCTGTGTTCCTTTTTGCACCTGCTTATGAAGTAGCCTACCAGAACATATTGCTGCATCGTAACTAATCTCTCATCCTTCTTTTCTTTACTAGATCCACACCGGTTTACAACACCAGATAATTTGGCCATGCCAGCCCAGCTGCGTGCCGCTGGATGAGAAACTCCTCCCAGAGCTACTTCAAGAGGCAGGATACGTTACTCACATGGTGGGGAAGTGGCATTTAGGGATGTACAGAAAAGAATGCCTTCCAACCCACAGAGGATTTGACACTTACTTTGGTAATCTTTAAATTTAACATGGGCAATAAATGCAGTGTTAAAAATTATGAAAAAAAATGCCCTTCTTCTCGCTGTGCTACATGCCCTTGATAGACAATGTTGATCTGAACTTTAGTTGGGAAGAACTGTTCCCTGAGATTGTTTATCCCTTTTGACTCTTTGAGGAGCTTGGGGCCATGGTCTCACAACTGAATTAAGCTAATATATATGCATCATAATATAGCAGCTTGTTACTTAAGTGTATATGTCTTCTTCCCTCCTCTTGCAGGAGCCTGGGAGCTTTTTGATGGCATAGATATAGATAGGCTGGTGCTCCTTGCGAAATCACACCCTGGGACCAAGCAGGCTTTTAATTCAGGAGCCTTGATACAGGCTGGCTCTGGGTATGGTCACTGGGTGCTGGCAAGGGTTAGGGCTGTG
>NW_008611763.1:0-12850 GCF_000691845.1 Merops nubicus | reverse complement strand
TTTGAAGACATGTCTGGATGCTTTCCTGGGTGACCTGCCCTAGACTAGACGGTCCAGCTCTGGCAGGTGTGTTGGACTCGATGATCTCCAGAGGTCCCTTCCAACCCCTAATATTCTGTGATTCTGTGAATAACAATACTAATAAGAAAATAATTAAAATATTTAAATATATACAAAACCAACACTGAACCCAGCCTCCTAAAGGCAATCACATCACCACTGATGCTGTGGGGCAGGGACTGCGGAAGTCCCAGACTGACTCAGTGGCAGTCAGAAGCCAGATTCAGCAACCAGATTCAGGAATGCATGGAGAAGAACAAACAGTAGGATGAACAGAGTCCTCCTTGGATGCCAGCCGTTGAAGAAGAGAGCTTAATCCTTGTGATCCCTCAGCTTTATACATATATTCCATATACATTTTATATGCATAAATGATCTATATAGAATGGAATACCTTGTTGGTCAGTTTTGGGTCACCTCTCCTGTCCACTCCTCCTCACAAGTGACTTCTTTTACTTACGATCACTTTGCTCACAGCACCCCAATGTGGTACACAAGATTCAGCACTGACCTTGGTTTCTGTGGAGCAGGTAAAAGCAAGAGCCTTTTTGCACACCAGTTCTTACGAGTAGCTGTAAATATCAGGTGTTACCCCTGCTAGAAACAGACACTGAAAATACGCTGCAAACTTCAGACAGTCCTGTTAGTTAGAAAAGTTTTAGCTGAAAACTAAAATCATGAACAGAATTAGTTCTTTTCTAGCTCAAACTAGGACAGGTGCCCAATGTGACATTGTTTTTTCAGGTAGTGTAGCAGTTTAATATCCTATAACAGTCAGTCATTCCAGTAGGTAGAAGTAACGTTCATATAATTCCAGAAGGCATTGGTTTAGGGAGATTTGATGCTTTAGCGAATTTGACACAGCGTCTCCACCAGCTGGCACTCAACACGGAAAAGTGTATTGACATAAGGTGTCTGCCTACAAAATTAGTTCTCATGCTTTGAAAGGAATTTTTTTCCTCCTGAGTTTATATTTTATTGTTTATGTTGTATTTAAAATAGAACATCTATCTTTCCTTACATAGTTTTTTGCACAAGTAACTGTAGTTGAAGATGATGAATAAAACCAAGGGAAGATCCTCTATTGTGGACTTTTATCTCCAGTTTTTGTTTGGTTTTACAGAATTTAATAACATATTTTTGTAGATTCATCTATTTTTTTCATGGTATTGGGGGATAACTCTGAAACCTAATTTCAGAAGTAATAATTACTGAGATTCAGATGAGTTTGAAAAGTTCCATTGCTGATCCATAAAAAGCAAAGGCACTCCATGGCTACCAGGATAGCACCTCATAAGAGCCAATATATACCTGTAGAATTTTTGCTTAGTTTCCTGCTGTTTGTTATCTTTAAATAATAGTATCTTTTTTTCACCAGTTGGTGTCACCACTGGATAAGAAATTACAACTGACAAAAAATACTTCCTAGTTGGATGTTTTGGAATAATTCTGAACTTTCTAATAGAGAAGTTTTGTGTGAAAATACAAATTCACCAAATCATATCAGCTAAAACTCACAGTAGTACATAGCTAGGCCTTTCCTCCCCGTGAAAGTTAGATTAATGCTAACATCTTTGATATCAAGTTATAAAGTCACTGAACTGCTTTCCAAATGTCTTGTGTGTTTTGAAGTTACTGCTTGCATTAGCAGTAAGTCTATAAAAGTATTAAATGTTGAGCTACTTAGACCCAGTAGGGGATACCACTACAGGTGGTAGAAAGCTGAATGAGTGTTTCACCTCAAAATCACTAATGTTTTGACTTTTTTTTTTTTTTAGCCTCCAATGTATCTGTTTGTGCGACATGATGTTGGATCGCTTGTTTGACATTTTTTCCTGTTCTAGGCTATCTTCTGGGGAGTGAGGATTATTATTCTCATGACCGTTGTGTCCTCATCAAAGCGAAGAACATAACACGCTGCGCTGTGGACTTTCGAGATGGAGAAGAAGTTGCAACTGGGTTTAAAAATGTGTACTCTACTAATTTATTCACAGAAAGAGCTATAGATCTTATAGCAAATCACAATACTGAGAAGGTACAGTCAGCAGCTGTTACTTTTATAACTTCAACACTAAAGAATGTCTTAAAAAATATGTTGACTAAATATTAATGGGGAGACTTGTGCTTGAGCTCTAGTTCAGGGCTAGTCAGCAGGGTGCATAGAGCTAAATGTGAGAAGTAGCACTGGCAAAACTTTGCTGTTAGATCAGCCCTGGCCTGCTACCCTTCTCCATTTCTTTTTTGATAGCACAAGTAATGAACTTGTAGAAATTGTGTAGCATGCAATTTGCTCTTCTGAAAAAAGAGAATGGAAAGTTTAATGGGAGGAGTTTCATGCAAAGAAACTGTTAACAACTGTGTTATGAGGAAAAGATACACCTCATGTGTTTCCACAGCTTTGCAAAAGTCCTTTACTGAAGTTCTATTTATTTATGTTTAGGAATTAGAAGAAAGAAGTGTTGAAGAAACTAAAACACAGTGCCTGTGGCTCTTGATGAATCAGGGCTATACTTGCTGCAATAACTTTTGCATTTAGTACTTTATATTCAATTAATTTCCATTCTATCCTCTCCCCTGCAGCCCCTCTTCCTCTACCTCGCATTTCAGTCTGTCCATGAACCTCTTGAGGTCCCTGAAGAATACATGAAACAATATTCTTCCATTAAAGATTTAAAGAGGCGCCATTATGCAGGGATGGTGACTCTTATGGATGAAGCTGTAGGAAATCTTACTGATGCTCTGAAAAAATATGGTCTCTGGGACAACACAGTTCTAGTTTTCTCTACTGGTGAGTTCATTTAAACCTTCTTTCAGTAATAACTTTGATAGAGTGTCTAACAGGCTGCCTGCAGAGACACCTGGCCCCTCTGTCCTTCCTCCATGTATTTTCAAACTGTAGGAGAGTGGTGGAAGTGAAACAAGACTTTGTACCACAAGGAGCAGTTTCTCCTCCCACTCTTACAGCTTTCTTAACTGTGGCAAAAACAACTCTGAAGAAGTGTATACAAATGAGAGATACTCCTATTGGAGTAAAAACAGCATTGTAAATGCAGAGGACTGTGGTGAAGCTGGAGGCATCCTACTTGCCACTGCATTTACAGAGTATCTGTCAGAATTTAATCGTTACTGAGGGTGTTCTACCAAATTAATTTGTGACAGTTTATAGGTAGCTGTCTGATCGATTTATGGATTGCAACATGTTGTGTGAAGCACGAACAGCCAGACAGCAAGGAGTTTGAAGCCAAAACTCTTTCTTTTCCTTATTTCCGTGGAACGTATAATTTTCGTCTTGCATGAAACAGTTCACTGGCACCTTACCCCCATGAAACTAAGGTCTGTTAATAAAGTGTGATGATACAGTCTGAGTTGCCAAATTACAGGCTAAGTTTTTGTATATGCGCACACACAATCTGGTTTCTAGATTATCAGTGTAATGCAAATAATACATTACAAAGCTGTCTCCCTTGTTTCCAAATTCGGAATGAAAGGAACCTTTTTGAAGTACAACTGCTTGGCTGAGTTTCAGGAACATTGTTCTTGCTTGGTTGGGAGTGGGAAGTAGCCTCTCAATGCATACAGTTGCTTTAACATATTGACAGAATTTACATATTTCCCAGGCTGTACGTATTAGGGCTGTCAAAATGGCAAATTATTTTTCTGTGAACACTTAAAAAAAAACCCCAAAAACAAAACAAAACAAAAACAACAACACCACCACAACGACAAAAAGCTCAGACCCCAAGGTTTGATGGAAGTGCAGTAATATATTTTGAGTTTAGCAGCTGCTTCCTATAGCACTTGGAATTTAATTTTGAGTCCAAACCTGTTTGCCTCACAGTATTAGATGTGTGTCCAAGTTTTGGTTCTAACAGGATTTGATAACTCTTCTGCGCCTGTTTCTGTTTGCAATGTTTTCATATTTAGAACTGGAAGTAAGCAAAGCCATATGGAAAATGATACCGATATTTATTCCATATGGAAAAAATCCAGTCTTTGCTGATGTGGTCCTGGTAGAGTTATTTCAGTAGTATTTGTTCCGTATGTTTTGGAGTAAAACTAAAGACATCTGAGTTGGGATTACAGGGTATGACTGAATTAAAAAGACAAACTTATTTTTTTGTTGATAAAACCTTTTTTTCCAAGCAATGCCAGTATATGCTACTTTTAACAGTAGCTGTCGTGCAATCCATTACAGGTACATTTCAACAAGAATCAGTTAGGAGACTGTAGTGTCTGCCTATCTAATGGGGCTTATCTTGGGTTAATTGACATTTTAAACTACTGGGAGTACCATTTAATATGATTGCAATGCAAAGGAATTGGGCCTCGATCAAGCAGGCCAGGGGGCTGTGATTCGGGTTTTTCAGCGTTCTGTCTTCACTCCAAACAACTATGCTTTACAGGCATAAAACACTGCATTCATATCAGACCTAGTTTCAAAAAAAGAAAATGTTGAAACCATTAAGCATTAGAAAAAGGCCCCCTCTACCCCAAGAAATCTGTTCAGCTTTTCTATATTATATTTACTGCTTTTGCAGGTGATGTGTTCTAAAGTAAGCATTAGAGCACAGTTGAAAAGAAACATGAGAGGTCTGCATTTGAGCATCTTGTGCAGAGGGTTGTGCTGTGTGAGATCTCTCTGTGTAGCTTTCAAGCACATTGTGACTGGGAGTCTGAGTATGCACTGGTAGCTGTAATACGGGTGTATGGTTATAGTGTGATATTACCTCAGCTCCTGAGGGCACAGCAGTTCAAGGAAACTGTGCTACAAGCATTCTCCAAGGACTAGGAGACCTTCCTCTTGCTTGGTATGGCAAGAGGGACACATATTCCTCTATGAGCAGGAATTATCTTCAAGAAAGTTCTTCCAATATTGTGGGGTTAAGAATCAATTTAAGTATTTTAATGAAGACTGAAGGGGAGAATCTAGGGAATGAAGAAGTGTATCCATAAGAGACACAGGATCATTAAATTACTCTGTTTTGTTGTGAACCTGTGTGGTTTGAATGTACTACTGGAAACCTGTAGTGGAAAAAGAAGCGAAGACCCTACTTTTATGGTTGATTTTACCAGATTCATTGATATCCCACATTTAGTTGTGGCCAAAATTCACACTTGGATGTTTCTGTCTTTCACTGCTTTAAAATTCTGCTCCCTCCCAATAATTTACAAGTGATGGTTTCCTATTGTATCCTATAGCAAGTAGCATTGCAACAGACACATTCTTCTGGTTGATTCCTTAACTGTGAAGTTCTGACCCCAAAATCAGAGATGTCTTTTTAGTGCGTGCTTATTGAAATACTCTAGAACATGATATAATCTTGGTTCTAATGGTAGATTTCTTGTTATTAAACTCTTTTGTGTTTCTTCCTGTTTGTATATGTTACGGCTTAAGCAGGATTGCCTTGAAAATGTGCCAGTTGGCAAGTGGAAATACTGCATGTTTCCAAAAGGCCTTGTAAAATGTGTGGAAGAACTCCAGTTCCTATTTAACGTTCAAAAATGAAATCATCTAGTCATTAGCAAAGTCTGACTCCATCAGTTTATCTTGTAAATCAACATCTCCGGTGTCTTTCTGAACCGATACACAAGCTATTTCTACAGGTAAATAAGAAAAAAAGCTAGTTCAATGGTATCTGGTGTTATATCTGTGTATTAGCTAGTAGCTTTAAAAGTTTGACTGCTTTGATATGAAATAGAATTTGCTTTTATGGAGCACCTTTTATACTGCAGATACAAGTAAGTCTATGCTAATGAGATCAGTGGTGAAAATGAAGTTTGCCTGTTCAAACAAAACAGATTAAAATGGATGCAGCACTGCCTTGGGTACCCATGACCTTTTATCCACTTGAAATCAAAAAGAATGAGACCTAAGATTTATTGTTCTTTTTAAGAGATATTAAGAGACTCTAACTACCAACTTTCCTGAAGAGGGCCTAGATTTAGATTAAATAAAGGTTATAAAAAGCATTCAAGTGGTAAAAATTTACCTCAGCACTATTAGCAGTGGCTTAGAGTCTGAATTTTGATTCAGATATAGACCTATGATTTGAGGTAAGAAGTAGCATTTTGCTATAAATAATATGTGTTTATAGTTTCTGCAACATGTTACAAGTTATTTTGGTGGAAACTCACCAACACTGGAGCAAAGGAATCTGACCTCTAATTTCAGTTCTGAATTAAAGCTGCTATCCTTTGCTTTATCTAACTTTCAGAACTTTTGGCTTTTTAACATAAAATATAATTTTGGCGCTAAACTCCTTAGTGCTATTTCTTTCAATATGTCTATTAATTCCTAAATGTGGATTAACACTGCAGTGTTTGGTAGTCGCCATAAGAGGGCTTTCAACAGTAAAACATGTGGAACTTTTCAGCTTTGGCTTATATTGCTAAGAGGAAGCCATATAAATCCTTTCCATAATGGAGCATGTGACAGTGATAACTGTTTTCACTCCAAAAGAGGATCTTTTTATCATTTTAGAATTATGATTAATCAAAGCACAGATTTTTTGGATATACTTACTGATGTTTATACAGTCTGTCTCTTCCTCACACCCCTAGAATTTTTTTCCCCCAGGACAGATTGGCTAAGGCAGTTACTCTCTGGCTGTGATGGCAGAGGTGCTAAGTTTGAAGGTTCTGTAGTCAGATATATTTTTTTTTTTAGTTAATCTGCTCTGAAGACCTGGTTTCATTGGTCTCGTTGGGAGGTTTGGAAAGGTTCGGTGCATTGCTAGCAAGGAGGATGCTTGGGTCTCTACTGACTGAGCATCTGCTGCTTCCTAAGAGGAAGCAAGCACAGGTGGCTTGGCTGAAAACATCTTCAATCAAAGTAATTATTTGAGCCCATATATTCCCAACTGTTACTTTTCTGTTTCATGATTATTTAAGCCTATTATTATACAGGCAAAAGTTGTCACTGATCACTGTACTTCCACTGGTCAGAGTTGTTGCATGTCAATGATAAGTAGTGAAAGGTGCATGCTGCTGGTGTTTTGTACTCCAGTGTTGACTTTTATTCTCCTATTAGGCTTTTCTCCACATTAAAGTAAAGGTGGTAAGAATAAATTTTTTATAAATTAAAGAATATCTTCTTGGTCACATGATGCAGATAATAGTAACGAAACTTCTAGACTGATTGGTAAGATTGTATTATCAAAGGTGGAAATGATATGATGGAAATTAATTTCAAAATGAAGACTGTGAAGAAGTTGGTAGTCAATATATTAATTATTTTTTTCCACCATTTTAAAATCCTGTGAAACCCCACAATGTTTTGTAGGAAACATTTACCTCCACTTCCTTATAGCCTTAAACCCTCACCATCCACCCTGTTTTTTCCATGCAAAACCTAACACTGCAAACAGGAGTTCCTGAGCAGGGGGTGACCTTGTGCCAGAGACACTCACTTCTTTTTTTCCCTTTGTATTTAAAAATTCCAGCGTAAGTGGAATCTTAACTTTTTCTTTCTTTGTTTAGCAAATGCCAGTGCTTAAAGTGAAATTCACTTCTAAATGAGACTCAGCAGTGAGTTTTGCCCAGAGTTGCAAAAGTGCCTATTTTTTTTGTAAAGGTTTGATTTAAGCATGCCAATAATTACCGTAGTAAATTTTTTCTAAGACTGAGGTGAATGCTGAAAACAACTTTTTTTACACGATAAAAGCATGTAATCATTTCCTACAGCTCTCTGAATGTTTTCTTAAACTATGCTTACTATTAAACTATACTAGTTTGTTCTCCACAACAGTGTTTAAGAAGCCATTATTCTTTGTGTCAGAATCTTCTACACCCAAACAAGTGGTCAGGTTCAGTGCTTTGTCACTGGGACAAGTCCAAAGTTTTCTTGACTATGCCTCATTGAACTACCTTATTGCAGACATATGAACAGTTTATCAGGATTTTCCCATCGGTTCTAGGTTAAAATTTCCCTCGTCTGTTTGTCTTGTGTTTAGTGATGGTGAATGCTAGCATAGACCTGACACAGCAGGGTCTGTAAGTATTGAGACCTGTTTAATTACTGAGACTGCTTACAATGAAAGCAGTCATCTGAAATTGTCTGTGCTAGGATTGCTCCTATAATGAAAGCTGTCCTGTGAGGGAAAAAAAAATTAAAAAAGAATTCATTAGGATGAAAAGGACATTGTTCACACAGCTTTTGTAGGGCTAAATTTGTAGCTATTGGAAACTTGTGTACATCAAATGCATTTTTTTTCCATGAGATCAATTTTCCCCTATTTTTTTTTTTTCCACTTTAGAAAAGTTGGGAGAATACAGAGACAGTTCTGGTGTGTTACAAAAACCATAGAGGTTGATTTATCTGTGGAGAATTCTTTAAAGTTGCTCTGTAAATGCTCAGTAAAGTTATTCAGCAAATGGTGCTCTGATGCAGGAGAGGTATTATGTTCCCTTGATGGAAAATAAAAACCCTGTGGGTGTATTTAAAGCACAACAAAAATTACATTAGCAGAATTTTATAGTAGAAGTGTAGTTTTCTGCTTCTATTGTCCCTCTAATGGAAAGGCTTTTGGTGGTTCTTCCATCACAAACACACACACAAACAAATCAGTGTTAAGCACGGGAAACATAATAATTCATCAGCACTCTAAAAACACTTTTTTAGTGGCATTTTTGCCACTTATGTTGAACCTTCAGGGTTACTCTTTCCACTGAGAGTATACAGCATCAGATGGAAGTATATAACAGATGTTTTTTCATCAACTAATCTTAATCAAATGATTTTGGTTTGTTTCCTTGGAAAAACATGTTTTGTGTTAGCCATCGGAGGGAGTGTGCTTGTGTTTCTGTCACACTTCCAGCATGACTGGAAAATGCAGCTACAAATGGATCTTTCAGATGCAGTATGGGGAAGCAGGGAAGGACTTGAGTTCAAATTAAGGGCAAAGTTATTCGCTAATTCATGCTGTGAGTCTCTTATCCGCAGTGTAGATCTCTGCTGTGTATTCTATACTTTTGATTTTTTTAAATGAAACCCCAGTGGGAGTTCTGCATTTGGAACATGTACAGAATAAGCATTATTTATGCTGTGAAGATCAGAGGGGAGAAATTTTCCCTAAATATGATCCTTTACCACTATTATTGACAACGCATTCTGTTTAACCGTGAGTCACAACCACGAGCTTAAATCACACAATGGAAGGGCTCTGAAGTCTTGTTCCGTGACCTAGACTTTAGCAAGAATGTTGGAGGTCAAAAATGAGATGCATTTACAGAGCTGTGTATTGAAGCTGTCTGGTGCTTGCTGGTATTGTGTCTGACACTCCTAAGTGCTGTTTACTTCCCTTTCATATATATGAAATGCACACAAAAAATCAGAAAAGATTTTTTAAAAAAGCAACAACTAACTGCCTGCTGGTTTTGTTGACATTGGCAACTAATTGTATTGTTACATCTGAACTTCTGTGTACAAGAATTATGCATGTAGACTTGTGTCCTGCTTATATACATCACTTAATTTCTTAAAAAGTACATATTAAATGGTACATAGTGGTATCTTGTCTGCTAAATAACTGGAGGGCAGGGGTGTAAACTGTTGTACCACTGCTGCTAACAATTCTCCTTTTTGCTTTTTATTGCTCTGAACTATTGCCTTCCTCCATGGTTTCAACAGTATTTCAAACAAAAACTTCATTGACGTGTTCTGTTTTCAAGAATACCAAGATGCTAACATAGTTAAATCGGCTTCTTAAGTTCTGTAAGCTACATGTGAAACAATTTCACAGTTGGCTCTTCATATGCTTTCCAGTTCTGCTTCAGTTGGATGGACCCTCACACTGACCTTCACATGGTTCTGATTAAGTACCAGAGCATGACGAGTCTTAAAGCTGCAGCCCTTCAAGCAGGACTAGATACATAACATGTAACAAATGTTTACAGAATTAAACTGTGCATGAATTGGATATGCCATCTTATTTCTACCATCTTCTTCTATACTTGGTATACCCATTCTTGTTCAGTTGTTGTGGCTTAAAGAAACCTGTATGTTATCAGGATTCGAGGAGGAATTGCATTTGATTTTTAAAATACAATATTACAGTTACAAGTGTAATATTCAGAGAGGAAAAAAAACCCAACTCCTTAGTATTGGAAAACAAAGCCATAGTTACACAAAGAAGAGAAAGAAGCAAAATCTTTCATCATCCAGTTTATTGTTTCATACTGTTTTAAATCAGTGAGACAAAGGTGGTTGAAAATCTGTCCTCAATTTATCATCCCCTATAATTTATCCTTTGTTAAGAGAATTGTGCTGCCTGCTGATGGTGGCACAATCACAGGATCACTTTAGGTGCTGTTGAGATTCAGTATTAGATGTTTGTTTTGGTGCTGTTTAGATCTTGTAAAATCTAATGCAGTAGAACAACAAGAAAAGGGGAAGAAAGTCCCGAAACCATGTGAGTTTGAGCTTATTTTTAAGCTTTCATCATTCTGAGCTCAGATGTTGCACAGTGGAAATGTATCAGAAACATGAGAGGGAAGAAATTTGCTCCTTCCTTATTTTACTAGGACCTGGCGAATATGGGTTTCTGTCCATTGCCCTGACTGCCCATCTTAGTTATCCAAATGGTGAAATGTTCTCCACTTTGTGAGAGATGGTCTTCTAATGTAACACTGCAGGTGTTTTCAAAAAAGCTTAGAAAAACTTTGAGTAAATAAGCTTTCTGTGTTTGCCCTCAGAACTCTTCCTTGTATGATTCTTAGTGTTTCTTCATTGTACTGTGCATTGTTATAGACTACCGAATAGCCATTGATTGCTGCTTTTGGATGTGACCATTCCTCCAGTTCTTTATCCACTGAACAGTTCATGCATCAAAACCTTATCTTTCCAATTTAGAGAGGAGGATATTGTGGAGGACCATATCAAAGGCCTTACAGAAGTCAAGATAGACAACAGCTCTTTCCTTGTCCACTGAAGTAGTCTTTCCATCATAGAAGGCCACTGGGTTGATCCAGCAAGCCTTGCCCTTGATGAGGCTACGCTGGCTGTCTTGGATCACCTGCCTGTCCTCCATGTGCCTTGGCATAGCTTCTGGTTCAGGATCTTCCCAGGCACGGGAGTAAGTCTGACAGGTTCGGTAGTTCCCATGATCCTTCTTTCTACCCTTTTTAAAAATGGCTGCAGTATTTCCCTTTTCTGCTCACTGGGGACTTCACCTGACTGCCATGGATTTTCAGATATCGTGGAGAATGGCTTGGCAAATACACCAGCGGATTTTCATATATCGGGAAGAATGTCTGGCCACCTACACCAGCCAGTTCCCTCAGGACTCTGATATGCATTACGTTCATTACCTATGTTCAGGTTCTTTGGGTGATCATGAACCCCATCTTCTCTTACAGTGGGAGGAGTTTTGCTCCTCCAGTCCCTGTCTTGTGGTCTGTCCACTCAAGAGACGTGGGAAGACAGGTTGTCAGTGAAGACTGAGGCAAAGAAGTTATAGAGTACCTCAGCGTTCTCCTTGTCTGTGGTTGCCACCTTGCCAGTCTTGCTCATCAGTGGGGGTCTGCTTTCTCTGACCTTCCTGTTCTGGTCAGTGTACCTCTAGATGCCTTTCCTATTATTCCTTGCATCCACTGTTAAATTCAGCTCCAGCTGCACATTGGCCCACCTGACCCAGTCCCTGCACAGCCAGGCAGGGTCCCTGTGCTGTTCCCAGGTGCCTCTCCCTGCTTCCATTGCCTGGGTATTTCTGACTTGCCCTTTAGTTTGACCAGCAGGTCTTAACTCATCCATGCCCATCTCTTGCCTTCCTTGCCTGATCTGTTACCCCTGGGGACTGAGTGCTCTTGTGCTCTATGGAAAGTGTCCTTAAGGATCTGCCAGCTCTGTTCTGCTCCCTTGTCCCTGAGGGCAGTTTCCCAGGGGATCCTGCTGACTAACTCCTTGAAGAGGTGTTGGTTTGCTTTCCTAAACCTTAGGGTCCTGACTTTACTCTTTGCTATTCCCATGTCCTTCAGGACTGAAAATTCCACCAGTGCATTGTATTATAGAAAATAATGCACAATTATTACAGTGGAAATACTTAGCATTTTGTATTTCATACATATGAATGTTGCTTTGAACAACACTGAACCGTCTCACATAAAGCTTTCATATTTATTTAGAAATACTGCTTCTCCAAGATACTTAGACAATCACAGACAGCCCTTGCCTCTATGAATCCATAAAGAAACATAGGGAAAATCTTATTGTTGATTCACTTAAGAAAGAAACATGCAATATTGTCTGGTCTGGGTTAAGAATTTGGAAGAGACTGCAGATGTTGTAATATGGACTTAGTCAAATAAGTAGTATCTGAAAAAGGTTACTTGAATCAGTTTCCGTTTCTTGAATCTGAATCTGTTTTCCTTCTCTGCTTTTTCATTTTTTTCATACTTACTTGTTCATATAAACTACGGTTCAGTTAATACATCAGTTTTCTGCATTTATGAATATTCCAGAATTAAAGTATAAGCCATCACTTATATGTTTATTTGGAATTTATAGAATCCATACAATGGTTTGAATTGGGAAGGACATTTAATGGTCATGTAGTCCAACCCTGCTGCAAAAAGCAGAGACATCTTCAACCAAATGTGATGGCTAACCTCTACAGAACAAATGGAGAACTTCCAAATAAAAGCTCCTCACAAGTGTCCGTTGGATTCTTTTCTCTCTCTCACTTTCCATTATGCAATGTTATTCTTACATATAGAATATAAAAGATCTATATTTGTGGAACTTTTCACTTTAATGTGTTGAAAGGAGTCAGATTTCATAGAATCATAGAATCCT
>NW_008611762.1:0-8881 GCF_000691845.1 Merops nubicus | reverse complement strand
GGCGCCGCGGGCTCTGGCCATGGTGCTGAAGGCGGTGGAAGGGCCCGGGCCCGGGCCGGGGGCGCGGCGCTGTGCTCCCCCCTCCCGCTGTCTGTCCCACGTCGGGGCTCAGCCCTCGGGGTCTGCCCTGGCCGAGTTTATTTGAAGTCCTTCCTGGTGCGGACCCCTGCCTGACGCGTCTCTCCTGGGACTCAGGCGAGTTGGGGAGTGCTGGGCATGTGGGTGGGCTGCAGGCAACATCGCCCAGCCCTGAGAAGAAGGGAAAGGCCAGCTTGGGCCTGGTGCTAAGCAGACACTTCGCTGCTCAGACAACACACGGTGCTTGGTGGATTTTGGAGAAGCAGTGACCTTTTCTTGGGCACTTGGTCCAGCCTCAGTCAACGAACTGTTCCATAGAGAGGAGCTTCTAGTGCCCCGTATGCCTGGGAGAAGGGAGTGAGGGCACTGTGGTGCCAGTGCTGACAAGCAAGGTGAGCAGGTCTCACTTTCTGCTTGAGCTTTTTTTTTGAGATCTGCTCTTTCTACTGCCTCCTGGGACCTGTTCATCCATGCAGAGCCCCACTACTTTGCCTATTCATTGCTTTGAGAAGCAATACCCACATTGCTGGAGAAACACAGGCCATGGGACAAGGTTGAGGACTAGGAAAAGGCAATGTGTGCCTATCTCTGTGTGTGCTGTTGTAGTCCTGAACGTGATCTATCTGCGTCATAGATCAGATAGGCAGAATGAAAGACCTAATAGTATTCCTCCCCCTTCCCCCCTTTCTGGCTGAATTGCGTATTGTTTTCATATAACAGTCTGCAAAGTGCTCCAAGGTCTCCGTGTGTGGCCACAGGCAAAACACCGTGATTATTTGGGTGATAAAGTCATTTAATGTTTTCCCTGCTAGTCCAGCTCTGCTCTCATATCTCCCTATGGGAGGTATCACCTTGCCCCAACTATCTGCGTGTACCCCAGGACTCAGGAGGATAACACCACCCTCACTTAGTCTGCAAAAGTAGCATTTTGCAAAAGGGAGCTCAGGATTTATATGGGCAAGAAAAGGGTCAAGAAGAGACTGAGAGCCCTGTGAAGAACAGGTTTGCAAATGTCCCCCAAAATGCAATACAATACAGCTATATTTTTTGAAAGTGGTCACTTTAGTGGGACTAAAGCAATGGAGTTTCTTTTCTCTGGAGGCTTAGGATGCTTCTGGTCTTCCAGTCGTGGGGCTATGTGTTGGGTGGGGGGGATGAAGGGGGGGCAGGCGGATTTACTACCTCTGGAGAACTAGTGACTTCTTTAGGGGCTTGAATGCATTTTTTTTTTCTTTGCCTCCACATTATTAGGTTAATCATTGCTTGAACTGGTTGCTATGGTTTTGGCAAACCCATGGAAACTTGATAATGAAGACTGAAAGACTCTTTTTCCATTTATCTTTTCTCTATGTTTAGTGCATGATGGTCTCATTTCTCTTGATGGGGCTGTCCCAGCGCCAGTGCCTGGCCTTTATAACCATGGCTGCTGTAATGGCCTCTGGACTTTTTGATGTGGAAGAAACAGGTGGCCACTGCGATCGCAAGCGTTTCAGAGATGCAGGCTTGTACACTTGCATACTTGCAGGGAAAGGGTTGAAAACAAAATTAGCCTGGGTGCTGCCAGATTTGGTTTCTGAAATTCCACACAAGGCAGACTTGACTTTTATTTTTGAAGTTGGGGGATACCCTGTTGTTACGAGGTGATGTTTTCATGCCCCCAACACTTAGTTTTAGGTCTCTTTCTCTTCAGACAAGAAGTTTTTTGAATAATTGATGCTATCCTCTATTACAGAAATAAAGAGTCTTTAAACCTGTCTCTTCCTGAACCTTCCCTTTCCTCCCTAGCTGTATTTTACTGCTGAACTCTGGCTGTAGGGATATTCATCAAACTCTGGTCATGCCTCCAAAGTGGAGTCTCCTGCTACTGCCTCACAAATGCTCTGTTCTGCTTAAGGTTAAAGTAGGGCGTTAAGGATAACAAACAGTTGAAAATAGAGCCTGTAAACGATTTGTATGTCTCAAAGAAACCAGGCTCATTGCCAGGGCCAGAGAAGGGGAAACACCGGGGTCTTTTCCTCAGTGACAGACTCATCCCCCTCCTCCTTGTTCCTGGCTGGCTCCCTCGTGTCTGAAGGCTGGCGAGAAAATAAAGGTGATTCTCATAATCCCAGGGCAATTCCTTTGACCTCAGGCCTCCACTCTGTGCTCTAAATATGGCTTTAAGTGAGTCGCCTCCTGCCCTCTCACATTGTCTGCCTCTGACATTGCAGTCAGGTTTCCTGCTGGAGGAGCAGCCAGGGCTGCGAACTGCTGCCCGTCCCCTCAATGCCACTGGATATCAACGGGGGGGTCTTGTGAGCAGAGCAGACCTTCTTGCCTCTCCAAATGTGCATCTGGGCACCCTGTTGTCCCCCAGAGACTCTCCTGTGCTGAGCCATGGCAGGATGCTTGGTTGTGGCTTCATGCCTGTCCTCCTGCACGTTTTGGTGTAGCTGTGCTTGCTGGCAGAGAAAAAGGCAAAGAATCGGGATTCTTTCACATGGCCAGCCCTCAAAAGTCTGCCTTTCCCCCCCTCCTCCCAGCTATAATGACAATCCAAAGAGTTCCTGATAGGGTTTTAAAAGATGCTTATTCATTCACTGTCCACCAAGCATGAAAATCCAGCTCATTTGTTCATTTGTTGCCATTCTTCGCCCAAACGACCCCACAGGGGCTGAAGCCTGTTGCCGAAAACTTGTCACTCACACTCTTAACTTCTTTTTGTTGTACTTCTCTTTATTTCATTCTTCTGGGTCTCCACCTCCGCCACCACCCCACCCTCTCCTCTGGTCACAAAGGCAAGTCTGGGAAGCTCTTTAAAGCTGCAGTGCCCCCTTTTAAAAATCAATACAAAAAAAAAGCCATAGCTGAAAGGAGATCCTGAGTTTGTGTAAGGAAGGGGGAAACTCCATCCCGTCTGCGTAGACCAGACTGGGAGGGCAGGAAGGGGGTTGGTGCCGGGTGCCAGTGCCCCAAACTGTCTTGGAGTCCTGAGTGGGGTTTATGTGGCACCCTCACCAAAAGAGTTGGGCCTTTCTATGTCAAAGGAAACATAACCTGAGGGTGTAAGAGGCCTTTTAAGAAAAAGTAAGATGCATCAACCAGGCTGTGAGCTTCCTGAGGAGCAGTCACTGGAATGGTCTCTCTCCCCACATTGTCCTCTCCTCTGCTCAGAGGCTTTGCAGCAAACAGCTCTGCTTTCTAGTAAGACCAACTCCATTTGTGTTGCCCACTGAAGCATGTGTGAAGACCACTGAAGCTGTGGTCTTCACAGTGCAGAATAAAACCATAAATCAATGCATATGTGTATGGAACTGGGCTGGATCATGCTAATTAACCTCTGAGCAAGTCTTATCTGCTTGTGAATCCAAGTCCCTGGTTGGCAAGTTAGACTGTTCCCAGCTTAGACTATTTAGTGATGCTCTTTCTCCCTGGAGGATTGGGACTGTGATAATCCCTGCAGCACCTTCCTTTATTCCTGGACACACAGTGTCCTCGGAGGGGTGTTTATGGCAAAAGCTTGGTGTTGGCTTTGGTTGGGTCATCCTGCCTCCCCAGTTATTCTCTGACTGGGGATGCCCCTAGAAAACCCATGCCAGGGCAAGCAGGAGGTGTGAACTACCAGGCACTTGCTGGCCCCTCTACAGCTCCGTGCACCCTCACAGCAGTGTTGACTGGGGCACAGGTGAGAGCATGAGGCACTTGGGACCACCTCAGCCTCCCACTATCATCACTGGGGCTCCTGCCCTCGTCAAAGCATGGGGTCTGAGAGACACACACAGGTTTTGTGTTTAACGGTCCCCACAGACATTTCTGATTGCATTTAACCCTTGCAGCCAGGAATTGCAGCTGCAGCCATGAAGAATTGCTGCCTTTTGTTTTCATTTCAGCAAGAGCTGCAAAGTTTTACTCCCTTTTATTTTTGCAAAAGCGGCAAAATTTTTTTCCCTTTTTTTTTTTTTTTTTTTTTTTTTTTTTTTTCCCCAGGGCCTCAGATGTCATTTTTGCCTGGAGCTTGTGTAGCTCTGCCTGGTGTTGGCTCTGGCATGGAGAATCACATCTCCATCTTCACCCTGAAGGCTGTGGGGAAAAATGAGCTCCTCGCTTGGGCTCAGCTTGTTATTTCAGACAGCAGTTGTAGGGAGTTATCTCCCCCTCCTTTCCCATCCTGTGTACACAAGCAGAGTTTGTTTATTCTCTTCCTCAGGGCACCACATTCTCAAGTCTTCAGTACCCAAATTTCGGGGGAAAACACTGTCACCAATATACCCAGATATAAAGGCACCTGCCTGCCCACAGTCCCCTCCCCAGGATGGGGGCAATGGCACGAGCTAAGAGAAAAAGGACGCCTCTCTCCCTGTCACCTCCCAGATACCAATCCATCATCCCCAGACCCTGGGCACCAGTGGCCTGAACCCTCCTCTCCCTCCCCAGGTAGGTTGTTTCAGCCACTGAGACCTCGTGCCCGTGGGACAGGGGGAAGATTAATGGGGCAGGTGCTGGTGCCCAGAGCTGGCCCTGGCCCTGATAAGGTGGGAATTGAGATAGCGCTGGGTCAATACTCAGCGGTGGCCACCTGGAGTTGTGCTAGAGCCACCTGAGGGTCTCCAGGGAGTAGAGGACACAGGGGGTCCTTCCCCTCGTGCCCAGCTGTGTCCCATGGGAGATGCAGCTGCTGTACCCCGCCGCAAGCCCCCTGTGCTGTGCTGGCAGGGTTCCCCCACTCCCAGCCGGACCCCCGGCCTCCCCCAGCCATCTGCTGCCCCTGCCTGCTCCCACCCATCGCCTTTCACCGTGCAGCCTGGCTCCCGGGGCAAAGCCAAGGTTTCAGCCTCCCCCACTGTTAATAATTCCCGAGGGAGTGCAGCATTCCCATTTATCACTCTTCCTTTAAAACCCAGCTGTTATTTATGTGTGTGTCCCCCCTTCGCCTTTCCCAGTGCACTGCCATGCCCTTGCTGTGTCCCGTGATGCCCCAGCACCCCTACATTTGGGTAAGGGGTGTTTTTGTATGCGCAGGGGTCCCAGCATCAATCCTCCCTTGCTTCAGGCACCAAAGTTCAGAGATAAATGGTACGGCTGGTTGCATGCATTAAAACTGTGAAGAGGCACCTGTTGCTGCAAAAAAACCCTGTTACCCAAAATCTTTTGTGGTTTGAAAAAGCTGCTCTAGTAATAAACCCTGATGTGATTCATCCTCACCTGCTCCTGGAACTGGGTTTTGTCAAATGGTGGTGGGTGGATGCCCAGGAAGAATCTGCCAAATTTTTTTAGTGTTTTCTTTCAGGAGCAGCATGCTCCTGGCTGCAGGTTCTTTACCCCCACTGCCTTCAGGCTCTGAAGCTGGGAGATGCCTCTGCCCTGCCCAGTTAGTTTTGGGCCACTTTAGCTCTATCTCAGTGACCTGGGAGACTTACAGATGGGAACCAGAGGTGCAAATAGCAACTGTCTTTAGAACTACATTTTTTTCAGCGTGCTTCAGCAGCCTTGCTGCCCTGCAGGTTGGTCTTTGCAATGTCACAAAAGGACCTTTTTGAAGGTTTTCTTGTTTTCTCATGGTCTGTCCCCACTCTCCAGCAGGATGCCACACAGTCCTGGCTGCCCCGCGCCGGGCTGCACGGCCGATTAGGGACCCCCTTTGTCATCTAATTGGATTTTTCTTCCCTTGTTAGCCTGCAATGAAAATGTCATGGGCGGCAGGGAGGTGCCCATTCATCTCAAATTAAATTCGGTCGCCTCTCGGGCGAGCCGCGTCTCTATTCACCCCGCTGCAGGCAGCTGCCGCTCGCCGGGGCTGCAACTGCGGGTCCTGCACCCGCCGCCACCCCGCGGCCAACCGAGAGGCCGGGGATGGAGGGAAAATACCCAGGCTTGGACAGACGCGAGAAGGGCTGGGGCCTGTGCAGCCCTGGGGTTCCGTCTCCGGGTGGTCCCCGTGACTTGCTGGGGGTTTTTGGCCGCAGCGGGTGCGCAGGAGGTGCAGAGCGGTGCGTTGCCAGGAGGTGGTGCTGGGATCCCGTGCCCTTGGCCTTGACCGGCCACGGGCCAGCGTGGAGGGCTTTGGGCAAGCTGTGATTCCGGGGATACATTGGTTAAGAGGAGCTGCGAGGGGAGGGGTGGAGGTGATGCTGGGTCACGGTTGGCAAGGCAGCAACCCTCTGGAAAGTCCTGGTGGAAAACTAGGAAGCTGTGGATGAAACCATGAAGGATCCTTTCCCTGGGAGCAGTATGCTGGGGAAGTCATGGAGAAGGACAGACCACAACTCATGCCTAAAGAGCAATATTCAGGGAAGGTTTTTCATCCCTTGCTGCTCTGATAATGCTTAAGCCTGCTTGTGAACCCCCAAATCCCACTGTACTGTGTGTGGGACCTCCAGGTAAACCATACTGCAGGCAGAGTGGGTTAGGGATGGTTTCTTAGGTGAGCTTTTGCACTCTGGGCTGTGGCAGGGTGTTTCATAAACGGCAATTAATAGCTGTCAGCCCTGTAAACGCAGCCACAGAGGCTGCAAAAGCAGAGCTCAGGTCAGGTCTTCTTGGCCACAAGGTGCCAGGAGCACAAAAGTGACCTAGAGGTAATGGGAAACAGGCTCTGCCGTGGGGTGAGCCCAGCTACGGAGGTGCTACGTAGTTGCAGTAGGTATGTGATGCTAAATAAGAAAAGCAGAGTTTTTTTGGAATATGTCATATGACTAGAGAAGGTGAAATTATTTGTGGCAAACAATGGTGTTGATAACTTTTTCCGTTCTTCTCTTTCCTGTGAGTAAACATCTATTCTTACTTTTATAAAAGCTTTCAGAGGCCAGGATTGTTTCTGTCCTGACTGGATGCCTCCCAGCCGGGGAAGGAGTTTTCCTGTTGCTTGCCCAAATTCCTCCTCACTGTTCTGCTAAAGCCCAGGGCGGCTTTGCCTTTCCCTGACTGTGCTTGCACCCGAAAACCTCCCTACCCTAAACTTAGCAAAAAACAAATAAAAGAGATCTGGGGGTCTCCAGGGAGAATGAATGATCTGCAAACAGACGGATTTTGCAACAAACTCGCACAGTGTTTTTTTTCTTGCTCTCCTCCCCTCTCTGCTGCTGACATATATATTTGGAGAGATGCTTGGAAAAACATGGCCCTGGGTGTAGGATCCCCAGGGGACCTTTTAAAGTTCATGGGGGTTCACTAGTGCTGCAAGTAGGCGATGGGCAGGGAGGAGGAAGGGTCCATGGGACCATCAGGAAGGGCAAGGAATTAATTTCTTTACTCAAGTGGCTCCTGCCAGTGCTTCCTGGGAACTGGGGTCCTTGATATCCATCCTACGGGACAGCAAAGCCAAGTGACGCAGGTGAGCTCCCTGCTGCCTTGGCCCACAACCTGATTCCATCAGTGATTGAACTGTGAAGCCAGAGCTCCCACTCCAAGATATTTTTATTGCCTGGGAACCAGGCTGAGGAAAGGTGTGGCCTGATCTTCCCCCCCTGCCTCCCCTCCTTTATTTGTCCCAATCCAGGAAAATGCAGGGGATGGCTTATGTTTTGGAGCAGTGTGATGAGCTCTGCTCTGCAGATGGTTTTGTGCAATTCACAGGGCCACAGAGATGCTGCTCATCATCCTCTTTCTCCTCAGTTGTTATTTTTCACATGCCATGATAGTGTTAAAAATAAATCACCCTGGATCAGAAGGTGGGGGAACCCTGGGAAGCCCCAGGGGGCTGCACTTCCTGGCTCCCCACAGGAAGGTTCTTCTGCTGGCAGCCTAAGAAGAGGCTGATGCGTCACAGCCAGCGGTTTCTTGGCACATGCTGGGAACCCCCAAATATACTATGGGACAATACATCAAGAGGGCGAAGGAAAACAACAATATCTCAGGAAGCAGCCCAGGATACTGCAGGGGAGAAGCCCGACTTCGACCGTTTCCTGGCCTGAAGGTCCATGCCATGGTGCAGCCACGGCTGTTCTGGCCATACCCGTCGCTGGAGGGGCTGAGTGAGGCTGTTTGCAGCTCCCTATGTGCTTCTTAAGCTACTTATTTGCCATTTTTTTATTATTTTGGCAAGTTGCTCAGTTTTTGCGTTTGCTCAATTCCCAAGCTTCCTGGCCTAGGCAGAAATGAGCTCTGCTGCTGGTGAGGGGGGCAAACCTGGAGGAGGCATCTGAGGGGGCAAGGGGAAATATTAATTTCTTATAGCACTGGCCAAATTTGTCATCCGTGGCCACTTGCCTGAGCTTGCCTCCTTGATGCTGCTGTCACCTCTCCTTCCACCCCTCCTGGCTTTGGTGCAGGGACTCCCATGGGAGGGCAGTGTGTCTGGCTCCTCTGCTGCCAGCATCACCCCTGCTCTCTGCTCTTCACCAGCTCTCATTTCTTGTTATCACACCCCAACCACAGGCCCCAGTAAGGCCATGGCACTGACCTGGCTTTGCTGCAGCAGCAGGGATTTGCAGAAAGCAAATTAAAAATACAGGCAGGCAGGAGGGCAGGGGGCTGCACTGCCTTCCCTGCTGCTCCTTCTGTACTTTTCACCCCAGCAAGGTCAGTCCCATAAAACACAGACGGGAGATCCCTGCAGCTTCTTGATTACAGTTGGTGTAACCCCTCACAGGAGAATCTCACCAGTGGAAACAGAGTTTGACAAAGCCTGAAGTGGGGTCAAGGAGAGGCATCTGTAGGGTATTTTGCTGTAGGGCATTTGGGAATAAAGCACTGTTTCTACCCTTGGACCCCTGTGCTCCTCTTGGATACCTCTGCACAGCCCTGCTCTGTCAGATACCTGGGAGAGGCCCTGGCCAGGAAGAGGCTGGCCCAGAATTTTTGTATTTCTAGAAGCTAGATTTTTTTT
>NW_008611761.1:8257-9366 GCF_000691845.1 Merops nubicus | reverse complement strand
CCCCACCACGCATTTGGAGTTTGCTCATCAGGATTTTGCTGTTTAATTTTGATATTGAACTGAAATGGATATGTCAATAAAATATGAAGATTTAACTGATTCAATTCATAATGGAGTGTGATTTTCTACTAAAACTATGCCATGATATATGTTTATATATATATGGCCATTGTGTTTTATAGTTAAAGCATCCTGAGTGAATTTTGGGAAGAATTTGAACTGTGAAAGTTTGTATGACTAGAAATGAAGATACTTGTAAGTGGGAGCTCTGAAAATGTCGTTACTTCCCTCATTAAATCTATTAGAATTAGATGGAAGATATTTGTGGAGGTTTAATGTCAATACTACTGCTGTTCATGGTCAGCACTGATGGTGGTGGGAGGTTGGAGGTGGTGGCTTGATGCCTTGATGTCCAAGTTCCAGATTTGACAGGGAGATCTCAAGAATAGCTTTGAGGTAGGACAGCTGGCTGCTGTCTCCTTCCCTGGGCCATCCCCAGCTCTGCCTTCCTGCTGTCCAGGAGGTCACTGCTGTTGTGTGGATGCTCTCCTGTTCTTGCCAGAGGAATTCTGGATTAGCAGTCTTTGAAAAAATGTCCCATGCAGGGGATGTTTTCTTGCCAGACATGAAGTCCCAGGAGGTTCTCCTGCAGAATTCCAGATTGCTCTGCATTTATAAATTTTTTTAAAGGCTCTGAGTTGTGGATCCAAGTATCTCTGTGGAATGATCCTAGACTGGTTTGGGTGGGAAGGGACCTTTCAAGGTCATCCAATCCAAATCCCCTGCAGGGACAGGGACATCTGCAGCTAGAGCAGGGTGCTCAGAGCTCCATCCAACCTCCCCTGGGATGGTGCCAGGGATGGGGCAGTGACCACCTCTCTGGGCAACCTGGGTGTCACCACCCTCAGCATCAACAATTTCTCCCTTCTCTCCAGTCTCAATCTCCCTCTTTCAGTTTCAAACCATCCCCCCTTGTCCTGTCCCAACAGCTCCTGCTCCAAAGTCCCCCCCCAGCTTTCTGGCAGGCCCCTGGCAGTCCTGGCAGCCCCCAGGGGGTCTCCCCAGCTGGAGCCTTCTCCTCTGGGGCTGCCCCAGCCCAAACCCCTCCT
>NW_008611761.1:344-8230 GCF_000691845.1 Merops nubicus | reverse complement strand
ATTGCTGGGGCTCCTCTGGCCCCGCTCCAGCAGGTCCCTGGCTCTGCTGTGCTGAGGACTCCAGAGCTGCCCCAGCACTGCAGGGAGGTCTCTCCAAATCAACCTGAAGACTTGGGTGGTTGGAGCCTGAATACCTCCCTCTCAAGAGTTCTCACCTGGTTCTCCTTGTCTCAAAGCTCAGCACAAAGCCTAAAGCCCAAGCAGCTGCCAGAACAATGTGACACTTTTATTAGGATTTAAGAAAGGAAATGGGAACAAAATCAAACTCATCAGAGCACTGGAAGAACAAGAGCCCAGCAAAGAAACACAGATGACACCTCAGGCAACGCAGCCTGAGCAAGCTCCATGAAACCTGGGACACCACTGCAATGGTGGTGACCTCTTGGGTGGGGCACACCTCCTTTTGGTCTTGGCTGTGTGAAAATTCCAGAATTTGTGGAAATAAAACTTCTTTCTGCCCCTGATGTCAGCAGATGATAGTGCTTTGAACGTGTGCAGGGAGCAGAGCTGCTGAGTCACGTAGAACCTTCTTAAAAAAATCAGTTTTCAGAGGAAAAAGTGCATTTTGAGAAGAGGTATGGATTCCATGAAGATTCAAACTTCAGTGTGGGATTCAAGCAGAAGAAAATATGCAGTAGAAAGAATTCAGATAGATAGGACATGTAATAAGACTCCCAGCATGACTAGAGGCAAAAAAACATAGAATCATAGAATGTGTGGGCTGGAAGGGGCCTCCAAAGCTCATCTAGTCCAACTCCCCCACCATAAGCAGGGACATCTCCAACTAGATCAAGCTGCTCAGAGCTTCATCCAGCCTGATCTTGAATGTCCCCAGGGATGGGGCCTCCACCAAAGACGTTTCTCCTCCTGCTCAGGTGGCACCTCCTGGGTTCCATCCAGTTGGTGCCCGTTGCCCCTTGTCCTGTCCCTGGGCACCACTGACCAGAGCCTGTCCCCATCCCCAAGCCATCCAGCACAGCCCTCACACAGCTCTGTTGGGGGGCCAGCATTTCAATGCAGCCCAACAAAACCCAACTAACCTCCAGGAAGGAACCCAAAACGCCAGGAGGAGGTCAGCTCCAGGGGGTCCCTGGAGAAGAGCTCTTTGGTGAGCTGATGGGGCAGGAGGTGGTGGCAGGAGAAGCTGTGGTGGTCTCCTGGCACAGAGAAGAAACCTGGGGAGCCCGAGCTGCAGGGGTGAAGCTGCAGCATCCCTGGGAGGAAGAGGGGGATGGAGAAGGGCAGAAGGTGCCAGCCAGGCAGGGTTGCCTAGCAATGAGATGAAGCCCTCGTAGAGCAGCAGAACAAACAATGTTCTCATACCCTTAAACACTTCCCTGCCTCTTTCGTGGGCTTCTGCTTCATCTGCTCTCTGAGGGAGCTTCTCTTGAGGTGCTGGTGGGCACCCAGATTTGGAAGGGCCCATTTCTGCCTCTTTTAAGATTTTTGGTGTTTCTGCAGCTTTGACATCCGGATAGCTGAGGTTGGAAAGGATCCTAGAGATCATCTCATCCACCCCCCCTGCCATGGGCAGGGACACCTCCCACTATAGCAGGTTGCTCCAAGCCCCATCCAATGTGGCCTTGAACACCTCCAGGGATGGAGCATCCACAGACTCTCTGGGCAATCTTGTCAAGAGTCCCACCACCCTCCTACTGAAGAACTTCTTCCTAAGATCCAGTCTAAACCTGCTCTTACTCAGTCTAAAACCATTTCCTCTTGTCCTGTTGCTGGACACTCTTAGGAAAAGTCCCTCTCCAGCCTTCCTAGAGGTTCCTTCAGGTATTGGAGGCAGTTCTAAGGTCCTCCACAAGTCTTCTCCAGGCTGAGCAATCCCAGTGCCCTCAGCCTATCCTCACAGCAGAGATGCTCCAGCCCTTGGATCATCTTTGTGGCCTCCTCTGGACATCCACAACACCCATCTGAAGTGTCCTTTAAGCATTTCTGTGATGAGAAAACATTGCCTGGATACTTCTACACAATGGAGCTTTGGAAACTGGGACAATTCAGGAATACCAAATCCCCTTCCAGGGATCCAAATCCACAGGATAAATGTTGTTGTCTCCAAGGCAGAGAGAACCTCCAAGTCCACGAGCTGCTGCTCTTCCCACACCTCACCCCAATGAACTCCCTCAGAAGATTCCTGAGAAAGATGGAATTAAAAAAACATCTCATCTGATAATGACTCAAATCAAAGAGTGTTATCCATGGTGCCACCTTCCCCTGGAGATGATCTGGGTGGTTGGGTGTTATCTCCAGCTGCCCTGGGCTCCGTGAGGGGGGGGATCACCTCTGTGAGTCTTTAGTTGCTTGGTCTCAGCTGCTAACGGCCCACAGCCAATGTTGTCCCATGGGAAAAGCATCTAAGGGCAAAATCTGTGAAGGCAGGAGAATGTCACCAGTCATTGCATAGAAGTACAGGGATCATAGAATTCTCTGCTTTGGAAGAGACCCTGAAGATCCTGGAGTCCAACCATCCCCCCAGCACTGCCAGGTCCCCACTGCCCCGTGTCCCTCACCCCACATCTCCACGGCTTGGAACCCCCTCCAGGGGTGGGGACTCCACCACTGCCCTGGGCAGCCTGGCACAGCCCTGGGCAACCCTCCAGGGCAAGAAATTGTTCCTCAGGGACAACCTCAACCGCCCCTGGGGCAACTTGAGGCCCTTTCCTCTTGTCCTGTTCCTTGGGAGCAGAGCCCGACCCCCCCCTGGCTCCAGGCTCCTGTCAGGAGCTGTGCCGAGACCGAAGGTCTCCCCTGAGCCTCCTTTGCTCCAGGCTCAGCCCCCCCAGCTCCCTCAGCTGCTCCTCCCCACACTTGGGCTCTAGACCCGTCCCCAGCAGCTCCGTTGCCCTGCTCTGGCCACGCTCCAGCCCCTCAAGGTCCTTCTTGGAATGAGGGGCCCAAAACTGACACCAGTAGTCGAGGTGCAGCCTCCCCAGTGCTGAGCCCATGAGGACAATCCCTGTCCTGCTCCTGCTGGCCACACCAGTGCTGATCCAGCCAGGATGCTGGTGGCCTCCTTCACCACCTGGGCACACACTGGCTCCTCTCCAGCTGGCTGTCCACCAACACCCCAGTTCTTTTTCCACCAGATAGTTTCCAGCCCCTCTTCCCCCAGCCTGGAGCACTACCTTTGACACATAAATCATTAACAAATCAGAGGGGTGGAATTTGGATGGACCATTTCACTTGCTCAGCACGTGGGAGAGCTTTTGGGTCTCTTATGATGACAGTGAGGAGCATCTCTGAAGTCTGGGGCGTGCAGAACAGAGCAGTGACATGAGGCCATCTTGGATTTATTTGGCATGTTGACTCCACATCCAGACAAACCTTTCTTGGGAGAGCACCTTCTGCACCTTCACAAGTGGCACGTCAACATTTGGGGGGGTTGGAGTCCTGCTGCTCTGCTTTGTGGACATATTCTGCCTGGTGGAGACTTCCTGGGGTCAGGCAATTTTCTGTTCCTGAGTTCTGTAAACAGCTTGCTGTGCAATTTGCCTTTTTTTTTTTCCTCCCTTATTTTTCCTTTTTGAAGGATGATTTCTGTGTCAGGATATTTCTTTGTTCTAGCTGGTTTATGTCCACTAAGAGTCAACGTGCAGGGATTCATTTTCTGGGCTCACTTGAACTGACATACCACAGACTGACTTTGTTCTTCAGTGCCAAAATTTCCATGAAACCATTTTAAATGAAACAACAGAAAGAATAAAGTCAGGTGGATGCAGAGTACCAGTAAACACAATGTGGTTTTTTTGGCCTCTCTCTATCTCTTGGCATTCAGGGAGGAATTAAATTTCAATTTAATTGAAAAATTAAATGGTTTTCATAGACCTTGTTGTGTAGGCTGATCTGTATTCTGAAAATCAAATGTTTTGTTTTACTAGCTGGATGAGGAGTTAAATCATGATCTTTCCTGCATGAAAAACTCAATTAAATTTTCCCTTGATTCAGGGTAGCCAAAAAAAAAAAAAAAAACCTTTAAAATTTGAGTATATTGAGTTTGAATTTGTGGTTTAAACTGCAAGAGCTTGATTTCATAGCTAATTATCACAGAATGGGTTGGGTTGGAAGGGACCTTCAAGATCATCCAGTTCCAACCCCCTGCCATGGGCAGGGACACCTCCCACTAGAGCTGCTCCCAGCCCCACCCAGCCTGGTCTTGAACACCTCCAGGGATGGAGCATCCACAGCTTCCCTGGGCAACCTGGGCCAGGGTCTCACCACCCTCACAGTGAGAAATTAGGGAGAAGTTCTTCATCTAAATCTCCCCTCTTCTAATTTGAAGCCATTACCCCTCATCCTATCACTCCAAGCCCTTGTTGTTGGCCAATAAGCAGCACAGAAGCCCAGCCATGGACGAAGTGAGGGCAGCAGCATCTTTCTTTGTGTAGATGAGGCTGAGGCTGCAACGTGCTTAATAACTACAGCTCAGCTAAGCTGATTTAAGAGCTGATCATTAAAGCCCATGGTGCTCCAGAGCAACCCCGTGGGACTGTCAGAGTCTCTCAAACCATGACCTGATTTAGAGGCAAAATGCTTGGAATGATTTAAGTCATGGCAAACATTTGGCTTTAACCTCTGGCTTGTTGTGAGGTGCCTACAGAGAGAACTTGAGATGCCTTCTTGGAAAGCCTGTTGATCCCTACCTGTCCATATCTGTACCAGTAGAACCAGCGTGGTATAGGTTGAAGAACTGGTAGCTGGTATCTCATGGTAGGATGCTCTGCTGTGTCTGCCAAGCACTGGTTGGGGCAAGTCCTGGGGCTGGGGACACGACCAGGCTCTCCAGGGCATCATAGAATCCTTTAGGTTGGAAGAGACCTCCAAGATCATCAAGTCCAACCATCAAGCCAACACTACTCAGTCCTCTGCTAAAACAGATCAGAATCTGTCAGGGTTGGAAGGGACCACAAGGATCCCCCAGTTCCAACCCCTCTGCCATGAGCAGGGACACCTCCCACTAGATCAGGCTGCCCAGAGCCTCATCCAGCCTGGCCTTAAAGACCCCTCAACCACCTCTGATTCCAGGGTCTCACCACTCTCCTGGGGAAGAACTTCTTCCTCATGTCCAGCCTGAATCTGCCCACTGCCAGCTTTGCCCCATTCCCCCCAGTCCTGTCACTGCCTAACAAGTCCCTCCTCAGCTTTCCTGTAGGCCCCCCTAAGATCCTGGAAGGCCACAATAAGGTCACCCCAGAGCCTTCTCCTCTCCAAACTGACCAGCCCCAACTCTGGAAATCACCCCAGGCATTTCAGACTCTCCTGGAGGGTCTCGCTGGGAGCAAACCCCACACGATGGGTGACCACGTGGAGCCAAAGAGCTGGGGTGAGGCTGACTCTGGGAAGAGCTCTGCCACACACAGGCTTTGAGAAGGAACTAAATTTAAGAATGAAGTGTGAAGCTGAACTTCTCCTCGTGTGGTGCTTTGAAGATATGCTAAGCCCTGAGTAGTACTACATCCCTGGAAAATGGATTTGGAGATTCCCTTTCTGCAAGAATACTCCCTGAAATTCAGTTTTCTGCTGTACAATATTCACCTTCCCTAATTCCTTCCCTTAGAAGGCAGTGCTATTTTTAAATGAGGCTTCTATTCTCCTAATTAACCATGTAATGATTGCTTTTCTGGTCCTTGGTTGTGCTGATCCATTTGAAGGCATCTCATTCAAGCTTTGTTTCCACCTTGGCTTTTCTACAACTTCACAATCACAGCCAATGCCTCGGAGCAAGTAGGAGGCTTCACTGCCAAAGACTTCTCCAAAATCAGGCAGTTAAAATCTACCTGTGGAGCGTCTGGATGGAAGGTGGTTGGCACATCTCACAGTAGGAATGTTACTCTTGGAATAAAATGAGTTCTCTGAATTTCTCCTCCTCTCTACCTGCTGGTCCAGAAGCCACCTTAGAGACCTTTCCATGGGAGCTATGGGTTTGCTGTAAAGCAGCAGCTCGTTGCTTTACTCAGGAGTTATCCCAACCACATGGTGATCCAGGTGGAATCTTCTCAACACCAAGATCTCTTGCCACAAAACCATCCTAATTAGCCCAGGCCTTTTTACACTAAACTACTTAAAATTAGTAACCTTCAACTCTTGGCCGTTTTTCCTTCTGTTTCCCAGGAAGGGACCTCAGCCTCTGTGTTTCCACTCATTCCCAGCTCCTCGCAGTGTGGTGGATCATTCCCAGCAGGCAGTGCTCAGAGCTGCCACAGGGAAGCTGCTTAGACTGGAGGAAGGAGATGCCCAAAGAAGAGAAGCAGCAGCAATAGCCTTTAAGCCCCAGAAGTGCTGAGTAGGTGCATGGACGTTGGGCAGCTAAAAGGAAGGTGAAAATGTCACAGAAGGAGGATGCTGGAAAAGCAGATGTTGGGAAAAGCACAAGAAAGTTGATGGCAAAGGTTAAGAGAACAGGGCCAGGCTCTTGTCAGTGGTGCCCAGGGACAGGACAAGGGGCAACGGGCACCAACTGGAACCCAGGAGGTGCCACCTGAGCAGGAGGAGAAACTTCTTTGGGGTGAGGGTGGCCGAGCCTGGAGCAGCTGCCCAGAGAGGCTGTGGAGTCTCCTGCTCTGGAGAGATCCCAAACCCCCCTGGGCACCATCCTGGGCACCCTGCTGGGGGTGAGCTGCTGGAGCAGGGGGGTGGGAGGAGATGATCTCCAGAGGTTCCTTCCAACCCCACCCTGCTGGATTCTGGGATTCCAAGCCAACATGCCTTGTGCCATTGATGGAGAGGTCTCACAGGGGTGTTTGGAGGGTGCTGTGAGGAAAAGGGAGGTTGCCATGTGAAGTTTGCTGTAGGGAGAATTGATCTTCCTTTGGGGGAGCTTAAGAAGACTATTAATAGACCCTTTTTTGGTAATAACTTCTAACTCCTGTAGAGAGCTTTGCAAAAAAATGGTTTTGACAAATTTGGCTGCATTCTTGACCTCTCCTTCCTGCAGCTTCATCCTGCTGCTCTTTGTGAGTAACCTATGTGACAAAACCTGTTAAAATAAGGAGTTTATTCATAAACTCCATAGCTTTGCTCTGAGCAATCTTCTCCTGAACCAAAATTGTCACTTGTCTGAGCATCCCTGGTTGGATGTTTGCAGCAGTATCAGTATATGCAGAGTTCTCTAAGGCAATGCTCCAGAGCTTAGCCCAGAGCCAAGACTGGGGCCCTGGTGAGCCAGGAGGCAAGTGTTGGCTTTGGGAAGGTTGCCAGAGATGCACCTTGCTGAGGAACATCTCAGGAATCATTCAAATCATAAAAGACTCTCCTCTTAAACAAAAAGATGTAGAAAAAGCAAGAAATATGTTGTTGTTCTGCCTGTTGTACCTTCTCTTCTGCCTCCAGGAGAAGGGTTTCCACCAGCCCACCCTCTCTGAGCACTCCACAGCAGTTCAGATGTCCTGCTCCAGGTGAGGTGGAGCAAGCAGGATCATGCCTGGTTGGGTAACTTATCTCATGTATCCTCTCACACCCCAGGGAGCTTGGCTCTCTCCAGTCTCTCCATCAGCCTGAGCACCAGCATCACCTTGAGAAAAATCCCACTGGCTTATGGAAAGACCAGTTAGGTGTTGTTAAAAGATGGTTACTCCAAGTTACTGGTTATCTGGTTATACAGTTACTTCCAAGGTAACTGGTTATCTTCATAGGATTGTTTTAGTTGGAAGAGACTTTGAAGATCATTGAGTCCAAGAGTTCCCCCAGCACTTCCAGGTCCCCACTGCCCCGTGTCCCTCACCCCACATCTCCACGGCTTGGAAACCCCTCCAGGGGTGGGGACTCCACCACTGCCCTGGGCAGCCTGGCACAGCCCTGGGCAACCCTCCAGGGCAAGAAATTGTTCCTCAGGGACAACCTCAACCTCCCCTGGGGCAACTTGAGGCTGTTTCCTCTTGTCC
>NW_008611761.1:0-250 GCF_000691845.1 Merops nubicus | reverse complement strand
AGACACCCAGAGGAGAAACAAGTCACTGCACTCACTCCCTGGGAAGGATGTGAAGAAGGGAGCAAGCCAGGAGAGCAGACAGGCCAGGAGCCCAGTTATGTAGCAGGGACTCAGAGACAGCTTCATGTTCTGGCTCTGCCACCCTGGGAACTCCTCTTGCCATGAAGAGTTGGGGAAGCCCTTCTCATAACTAGAACCCCCCCCAGCACCCCCACTGTGTAGACAACCCCACTACAAGCAGGGTCAGCTC
>NW_008611760.1:87656-104600 GCF_000691845.1 Merops nubicus | reverse complement strand
GGCCCCCCCGGAGAAGGAACAGCTGCCCCGCCGCCACGGGGGCAAGGGGTCGGCCAGGCCGCCCTTCCGAACAAGGGCAAAGCCGCCCTCTGGCTTCCCGCGTCACTCCAGCTCAGGGGCCATTAGCAGGATTCTCAGGGGCTTTTTTTTTTTTTTTTTTGTGTGTGTGTGTTTATGGTGGCATTGCTGATTCTGCTAGAAACACTCATTAACTATCTGCTGCAGTGGAAAGCGGTGTATTCCTGTTGGTAAGGGCACGTCATAGCTCTTGCTTTACAGTATCTTTCTAATTTGGAAATACTGGAATGTTTTCCTGAGGTTCCACTTACACATTTCATAGCCAGGCTGAAATCTGTCTTGCTTTCCATAGTTGCTTCTTCCAGCATGACAGGGTCTCGGCTAGCCCAGTGTCTGCTGGCTGCAGCTAAAGATCAATGTTGTAGTTTAGTTAAGGACTTTTCTGGGTCATGTGCTGGGAGTCAGCAAAAGGAATTGTGTGTCAGCCTTGTTTCCACATCCCTGCCAGGGTAAAGCTTCAAGCATAAGCATAAGGCAGTGTCTGCTGTCATTAGGCAGATGAGAAACTGCATCTTTTTCCTCTAGTGAAAACATACACAAGCTGTTCCAGTAGGAAGTTAGAACTGAATAAGATTTCACTTGAACTGTGTGACAAGAAATGTCAATGTCAGTTAACAGAAGAAGGCCTTTAAGGGTAGGTTTGGATTCCAGGGGCATTCTGCCTGGAAGCTGCCTAAGGGTGACGCTTAGCAGCACTGCACCCCTTTGTAGTTTTTCCGTTTGGCAGGGATGGTGGCAGAGGTCGGAAAAGCCCTGACAAGAAGGGCAGGATGCTCTCTCTGTGGGTGAACTGAGGTCCTAGTCAGAGTGATGGTGGTGGTGCTTCTAGAAGGCTCTGGGCTTTATTGTGTTATTAACTGCTCTGGGCAATCACAGAGTAGGCAGCTGTGAAGTTGGAACTGACCAAAGTGGCGCTGTCTGTTAGTTGCACATGTGAACTGTGTTGGACTTTTATTCAATGTGGAGCATCCTTTGATGATGGAGGCAGAATCTGTCTTCCCTTCTTCACTGCCATTGCCTTCGGAAGGGTGTGTAGTGTGGCAGCAACAAAAGTCTCTCTTGGGCTTGGATGTGGAGTATTTTTGTGGGTGGTCAGAACAAATGTCAGACTTGTTGTACAGGGAGCAAAATTACAGGAGGCAAAGGCCTGGAGGAGGCCTTTGTCTGAGGTATGGTAAGTCAAATATGAGTGAGAGTGACTTAAGATTTTGGGCAGCATTAGGAAGGCCACAGCCATTGGCTCAAGGAAGTATTTATTACCCAGTTTTCTGTACTTTTGAGACCACAAGTTCAATTTAGAGCCCTACAGTATGAGAAAGATGCCAGCATGCTTGTAGGGGTGCAGAGAAGGGCTGCTGGCATTGTTAGGTGTCTGTGGCACGTGGTGTCCGTGGGGAGGCTGAGGGAGCTGTGTGTGTTTAGCCTGAAGAGGAAAGGGATTAAAGGGAGGGGGTCTCACCACTGCTTTTAATGGGAGGTTAGACAGAGGGGGGTGTTAGACTCTTCTCTGCAAAGGGACAGGAGGCAACAGGCAAAAATTACAGTAAAGGGAATTTTAGTGAGAATAAAGGAAAACATTTTCACCCTGGGGGTGACCCTGGATTAGGGTTCCAGAGAAGCAGTGGGGTCTCCATCCACAGAGATATTACAAACTGGGCTGGACATGGGCCTGAGCAACCTGATCTAACTCCTTAGTTATCAAGAGGCTGCACAATGCTGTGCAATGAGTCTTGCCAGCAGAAATGGTTGTATTATCCTCTTCAAGATGAGGAAGCAGTGTTGTTCAGAGTAGAGTGGACTGTCACTAAGAGAAAGCAGTACTTTACCTCTGTGTTTGGCAGTGAAGGAGATGTCTGATGTTAATTTCTATTGCAGGTTAGTGCAGAGATATGAAAGTAACTTTATAAAGCTGCAACGATTGCATTTGAGGTATTGCATCTAACATTACAGGCAAAAGGACAAGTAATATTTTGCAAGGTTGGCGTGTGTGGACAGGACTTTTAAATTTCTTTTATGAGGATTTTGTGTTTAGAGAAAGCCATAAACAAAAACATAATAGATGGGAGGGTATAAGTAATCTTTAAAGCTATATAATCACCTCTGAGTTTTGAAAAATGTTTCTCTGACATAACCCAGGCTCTGTATTGTTCTCTAGCTGGTAGGTGGAACCGCTGAAGAACTTCAGATATAACAATCTGATAAGTATTGTAGTGTTGAGTGCTACTGCTAAATCCTGCTTGGTCTCAAAAGTTGTGTTTCTTGTAGTTGCTGTGGGTGTTTGCTGCCTGACAGGTTCTGGAGTTCATCTCTGGCAGCTGGAATGAGAAAGAACTTTCTCCCACATGCTCACTTTCTCCTGTCCTTCCCCCCCCTAATTCATGCCCACAAACATGAAATCACACGTGAAACCACTGAAGTGCATGTCACTGATGCTGCATACTTCTCTGGAGATAAATCAGCTGCATGTTATTGTCCTCAAGGACAGGATGGGGAGCAAAATGTTGTAAGCCTGAATTAGTGGAACAGGCATGGATCATGGGAGCAAAGTCCTTGTCACAAGATCAGCTTTCTTCGCATTAACAGGGCTTACCTTGAGCAATGTGGGTAGAGGCTGATTTCAAAACAGAAGTTAAAAGGAACATCCTTGCTCTGTCAGAATGAGACAAAAAATTGAGAGCAGGAAAAAGTGAGATGAGTGCTGCTGTAGTAGATGTTTCAACATCTAGTAGCAAACGTGGAGTAAACGTGATCTGCTTTGTAGTTTTTGTTATCACTGGGGTTCTGATGCTTTTGATCTTTTTTTCCCTTGTCCTTTGTGCTGCGTCTTTATTGTGCTCTGGGACTTGGTGTTTCACTACCTGTAAACATCCAGGGACGGTTAAAGATCTCTACAGGAGTGAGAGCTGCTCATTTGGGACCATCTTCTTCCCGAGTTATCGTATGCTTGTGGATAGTGGAAGCCTTCAGCAGGTTTTTATAGCACTGGAGTTGACACTGTGCTGTCTCCTGCTGCAGTAAGTCCTCGGGAGGAGGTTTTGAGTGTGCTGTGTATTGTGTAGAACAAGAAATTAAACTAACCAATACATCTTTCTGAAAATTGAAAATACAGTGTCTCTTGGTATTGGTGACGGTGTCGGCGTTCTGGATCTGCCTAAGTTGGACAGTTTTTAAGGAGATAAAATCTTAGCCTAAGATTGAGCAATTGCACTGTCTCTCACAGTTATAATTGTCAGTATTTCCACTACACAAAAGAAAAGGACTGAAAAAGTCAAGTCAAAGTTTTGCTGGATGGACTGTTGTGTTTCTGATAGGTGCTGTTGGGATGGGGGGAGGGGTAAAGGATATATGGATAAAAAGCATCAGGGAGGGAGTTTGTATGAACAAACAGCATAGGCAGGTCTGTATCTTTTGAGGATTTATTTATCTGCCCCTTTTTTTCCTTTTTATTCATTTTATTAAACAGGAGATGATAGGTGGAAATGAATCCTGTACTGGAGGACCGATACCTATGTCCTACTTAACCTGCCTGACTTATATTCTGGGAGAATGGACTGGTGTGGAGCATATTGAAGATTATCTGAGTTATGCAGTCTACCTTTTATGGGTGCTTTTGCCACTTGCAATAGTTTTTATACTTCCGGGAGGTCTCGTCATCCTCTTCTACACTTCCATCCTTCTCCTTCATATTTATAAAAGGAAGAACGAACTAAAGGAAGCTTATTCCCATGATTTTTGGGCCGGTGGAAAACAAATGTTGGCTACCCTATGGGATGGACATGGAAGAATATGGCATGGTGAGTGAGATCTGACGTTGACAACTGCTGAAGCTCTTATTCCTGGTTTACCTTTCAGGGTTATCAATACAGATCTGGTTGTTGCTGCTGTTGCATGAAATCTAAAATTCAGGCCAAGTTTTTTGTTTTCCATTTTACCAATGACTGCCAGTGCTGCTTGGGAGAAAAAAGCTGTTGAGACTTTTTTTGATGTGTTGTGGTTTAACTCCAGCTGGCAACTAAACCCCACAGAGCCACTCATTCACTCCCCACTGATGGGATGGGGAAGAGAATCAGAAGAGTAAAAGTGAGAGAACTCCTTCTACAAAATGAGATATTTCATCCAGTTAAATATATATGGAATTTTAAAAAATGGTTTAATTTTTTGTGTTTTTTTAACTTTTTATAACTACTCCTAGTTTTCCTCATTCCAGGAGGACCTGACATGTTTGGTATATTAAAAATGAGATCAATTAACTATATTTTTTTCAGAGTCAATATCTGAGGACTGGAAGTTAAATGCCTGTTCCCTGATACCTACTAAGTCAGCACATTTGCATAATTTAATTGCACTTAACCAGTTTTTTACATATAACATCAAATGGTGGCTAAAAGGAACACTTGGTGTCAATTCACTCACTAGCTGCTACTTCAAATTGATTTCAGAGCCTAAAACTGTTACAGAACCCTGCTTTTTAAAATTTTCTTTGTATTTTTGACAACTACTTTTTCTACTAGAATGTCAAACTAAGGGCTCTGTTCCTTGTCCTTTTGCTAGTATTTCTCTTATAAAGACAGACTTAATAAATGATTTGGCTTTTCTTTCAAAGGAAATCATAAGCCTCTTTCAGAACCATTCAGTCTAGATGCAGCTAAAGGAGAAAGAGATATTTAAGAGCAATTTACATAAAGAACAAATCCATCTTGAAAATCATCTCTGTTTGTTCTCCAGTCAAAGGGAGGCAGGTTTTCAAGGCATCGATAACCAGATGGTGCAGCGGCTGTATCAGATAGGCTTTGTAAGACCAAGATATAACTTTCAAATCTAGGCAAGTACACTAGATCAAAATCAACAGCTACATCAAAGAGCTTAAAATGCTCACTTCACAATAAAAAGCTATTTACTTTTTTTCATAAGAAAATGATTTTTTAAGGCCTTGGCTCTTGTCATACTTAGTAACTTTTTATAAGGTCTGACTTTTTTTTTGTGCAGGAAAGATTCTTACCCTGTCTCTCATTGGCAGTTGTGACTATTTTCTGCCCTGCCAAGTGTCTCTATGCACTTCTTTTGCTGAAGAATGAAATGTTTCTCAATTATTTTTTACCTCTGCTTCATTAATTAATACATCGTAAGAAGAACTTTCCGTCCTGAATTTCACAGCATCAGAAAAACAGAACAAAACAAAAAACAACTCTGCAACCAAAAAGCCCCAAAGCCAAAACTGGTGTGGGATGCCTGTAATCACATATATTATGCAAATGCTAGATGTGGCTATCATGACTGACTAGCATGGAGCACTGTTAGTGGTCACTTGGGGGGGTACAGATGATATGCTTGCAATATATTGCAGCTCCACAGGTATAGAAAGTAAAATAGAGGAAGAAGAGCCAGAAGTGCTTGGAAAAAAGTACTCTAAATATGTCTGAATGTGAAAAAAAAAAAAAGGAAAGTGAATTGCAGACCTGATTAACTTTGTAAAAAGTGACAGGGTTTGGGCTTGGGGTTTATTTTCATAAATAATGAAATAACAAAGATACGATTCATACCCTGCAAATCTTAAGCAGTTACTGGTGTCAATGAACGTTAAATAAATAATTAACAGCTTGAAATAGTTGGGTTTCACCCCTCCTATCCAATCCTTGTTTTGATTTCTCTTGAATGATTGACTCAGGATTCTGCAGCCTTGAAAACAGTAAACTGAAAAAAATAAGGAAAAATTATATAGGTCAAGACAGTGAGACTGGGTGTTATGTTTTCAGGTTTGTTTTTTTTTTAATTTTTCTTTTTTTCCCCTCTCATTTCTTTAAGTGCAGCTCTACTGCTTTAAATACAACTTGTATTTCCTGTGAAAGTAACTTAGTAAATGCTGCAAGTCTTAATTTTGTAGCAGTCCTTTTGCTCTTACCACTTCTCAATAGCCATAGGTTTCTGTTTGCCAGCTTGCCACAAGTTAGTTTCTGTGGGATAGGACTGTCTCAAACTTTGACATCTTTTATGCCTTTAACTCCTAACAGGTTATGAACTTCATGGAGCTGAAAATATTCCTAAAGGACCAGGGCTTATTGTGTTTTATCATGGAGCTACTCCTGCTGACTATATCTATTTCATGGCTAGACTTCTTATACAGAGGAAGAGATACTGCCACGTAGTAGCTGATCATTTCGTCTTTAGATTACCAGGTAACATACTTCATTATAAACTATGAGTTTGAGAACTCTAATTGATTTTATTTTTTTTATAGCATAGCTAATAAAAATTGTGCCACAGGAAGACAGCTCTGAGAGCAGACATTCAGACAAATTTAGTGAAAGTGTTGATGTATAGCTGTCTCTAACGTGTTCTTTACAAACAAGAATGAGTTTGTAATACTGGTCCATGCAAGGATGGGTCATACTCCTGTGTGGGAAATACCTTCCAAAGACTCTAGGGTGTTTAGAAACAAAGAGAGAGTTCACAGGATAAACAGTTGTCTCTGTATTAATTGGACTGTTGGGGCTGCTTCCAGGCACCAAAGCACAATTCATTTCTCCAGACACATGTTTTTTGTCCCCAAAACACACTAAGGAATAATATACTGCTCCCCTCCCCAGGTCTGTAGTCCATGACAGTCTCTGCTCCTAAGGAACAAGTGACAGGACAAGAGGAAATGGCCTCAAGTTGCACCAGGAGAGGTTTAGGTTGGCTATTAGGAACTACTGCTTAAGGGCTATACTTGGCCTCAATCCACAGTCCTCCTTGGTGTCCTTGTCAACACAGACCACCAGATCCTCACCCAGCCTCTGTGTCTGCTCAGGCCACCAGATGTTTGTTGGCAGTGATGAGCTTTGCCACTGTGCAAAAAATTGTTTTTCAACTGTTTCCTGCTTTCAACAGACATGGTTTGGCAGTGGACTTTGTAGAGTTAGGCTCATGGTTGGACACGATGATCTTAAAGGTCTTTTCCAACTTAAACTTCCTCTGATACTTTAAGATGTTTCTTTTTTTTATTAATATAGGCAGAATGAGTGGTGTAACCTGATTAAGAAATTAAGTGTTTGGAAGCAGTGCTCTTAACTTGACAGTACTAGTCTGGAGAGATGATATATTTTTGTATCCCACCTAGCTGAGTATGGTGGGCAGTAGAACCTGTCCCCAAGAAACCTGTTGCAGGTAGAATCTTTTTTGGAAGAAAGCTGTAGCAGTGTTCAAGGTTGCGTGAAAAAAGAGGTGAAGCGTGCAAAAAAATGAAAAAATAAATTTAGGGCAAGTTTTTGGCTGTGCAGCTTGGTGAAAAATGCTACTGCTTAGTGAAATTAATTAGCATGAGGGGTTTGGGGTTTGTGTATGTGAATTAGAGTAGTACCCTGTTTGTATCCCAAGTTCAGTTTGTGGCTAAAAGCCTTGTAATTAATTTTGTGAATATCCAGGAGTGTTCTCTAATGCAGTGATGCTTTCAGTGGAAACAACTCATATCAGAAAACTGTCCTTTTGCCAGTGTAGTTTTATTTTGGCCTTAATCCCTGAAAACTGAACTTTTTCATGCTGATAAAAACATGGTGCTGCCTCTATATTGCTTCTGCCCACAAATTGGGATTTGTCAGTTGATTATCTTATCTTCTGCATAGAGCTGACTAATATAACCTGTTTTGTAATTTAGATTTGGCTCCATACTATATCTGTTAATACTTGTTATGCACAGTTGTTTATCAAATGGGAGATTATTTTGTTTTTCTCCATTTCTGCTTTAAAATAAGATTCTAAGTGCAAGTATACTTATGAGTCCCCCAAATATCATTTAGTGGCATCGCAGAGACATCTGGCTGAACAGTTGGTCTCAGAGAACTGGGTTCAGCAGTATAATGTCTAGCTAACAGCTGGTTTCTGCAGGCATTCCTCAGGGATTCATACTGGGACCAGTGCTGCTTAATCTTTTTATTTCACACCTGGATGAGTGGTTGGAGCCTGCTCACAGGAAGATCACTGAGGATACCAAACTGGAGGAGCACTCAGGACTCTGGGGGTTAGACCTGGTCTTGAGAGTGCCTTCACAGAAAGGAACTGGCAGAAACGTCACTAAGTTCACCAAAAACAAATGTGGAGTTCTGCATCGGGGATGGAGCAGTCCCATGTGACAGGACCCTGGGTAGAAGGTGGCTTTGCAGGAAAAGACTTTGGCTTTCTAGCAGACAACAAGTGAGTCAGCAGCGTGCCCTCGCAGGAAAGAAGATGAGCTGCATGCTGAGCTTTTTTTGGCATGAGTGTAGCCAGCAGATTGAGTGAAGAGGTTTTTCTCCATTGGCTTGGCACCCGTGCAAGCACATATTGCAGAATGGAGTTCCAGTTTGGACTCCCTGGCACAAGACACTGACTTGAGTTTGTTGAGTGGATGGTTTGAGGCTGCAGCACACAATGTAGGAGGAGAGGCTGGGAGAACTGGACTTGCCTGATCTGTACCAGGTAAGGGTGGGGGAAGATATTACTGCTGCGTTTGGAGACCTAACGGGAGGGTGCAGAGAAGGGAGTCAAGCTCTTCTCATGGGTGCACAGCTGTACAATGGGAAGCAACAGAGACAAGTTGCAACATAAGATATGTTGATTAGATGTGTGGAAAGGTATTTTACCATCAGGGTGAGCACACACCAAAACAGATTGCCTAGACAAGTTGGAGAATCTCCATCCCTGGTGACTTTCAAAACTCTGTTGGGTGAGGTTCTGAACAGCCTAATCTAGCTGGACTCGCCTTGAGCGGGAGATTGGACTAGATGACCTTCAGAGGTCTCCTCCAACCTACATAACTCTCTGGTTCTGTGAATGAATTATGGTTATTCAGGGAAGGCGAGCCCATAGAACCCAGATAATGTTCTGGATGGTGTTTCAAAATCTTATTTTATCCTAGTACTAAGGCTGCCTGATCTTGATTAACTCCTCAGGTTACAATGGTTGCCCTTTCAGAAGATGTGCGTCTCTTTCACATCAGTGCAACAGGAAATTATTTCATTGTCTCAATTTAAACTCAATACTATGTATGCTTCTGTTTCTGGTATTTTGAGGCAGAAAGATAGGAAATATGGTCCTGTGGCTTCTCTTTTTTTCCTTTTATTAGATTTATGGAGATTAGTCACAGAAAAAAAGTAAAGCAAACCCCTCCAATGATTTCTGGTTCTTTTAGATTCTCAGCTGTGTAATGCTTAGGAATACAGTGGTTTCTCTAAGGCTGGATTAAGAGAAAATGCTTTCACAAAGAGTTCAATGAGGGCTGAGATGTTGTGGAAAATGGGTGAAGAACATGCTGGGGCAAAAGCACAGTCCAGACTGAATTGGGAGATAAAATTAATTTTTGACTTTTTGGTATTTGAAAAAATTAGCATCCCTTCATGCTCTGCAAGGCTGAAAAACTGTGCTTAGATAATTTTGAGAGTCCTTTTGTTGTTTCAAGTGGAAAAACTTGATCATGTTCATGAAGTAGCCAGGTCCTACCACAGTGTTTCTGCTGACTCCATGATGAGCTTTGCCTTCATGCACAGAGTACCTTGGCCAACCCTTGAGGGCCACTGCACTAGCTGCTGTCTCTCTGCAGCTCTGATGGAGCCAGGCTCTTTCCTTTTGCTAGGGGAGCAGAGCTATTGATAGTAATTGTGGTCTGCTCGTTTGGCTTTGAGGGAGTTTAAACTGCAAGGTTTATACTAAAAGTCAAGGGGGAAATATGGCTGAGAAGCTGTGTGAAAACTTGAAATCCCACCCCAGCACTATACTGTATAACAACTTTTTGCCTGTATTTTGTCTATATTCATTCTCTTTTTTTTGATCTATGAATAGAACAGACTCATGGTGTTGCTCTATTACATACCCCCACCTCTTCCCTGGCATATGCACTGCAGAGAGAAAAACTCTCTTCACAGCTTCTGCTTCCTTGGAATCTCTTTTCTTGCTCAGCTCAACCCTTCTCATGACTGTTTGTCTCTCTCCTGAACTCACTGACAGAAAAGGCTTAGAGACAGGCAGCTTCATACCACCAGGTACATTCCTGAGAGCTTTTCTTAGTTTGGGCATGTAAAAAGTTGTAAAAAACAGCTATTGAAGATCTCACAAACAAAGCAACTGAGAGAAATTAAATTACTTCAGGAAAACTCTATTTCAGGTGTCCTCTGTGGAGATACTACTAGATAAAGATTGCTTGTGTCATCAGCAGTGTGCGAGGCAGGCACAGCAGGGTATGAGATGGGTGTAATGGGGCTTGTGTTCTCTTCTCATGTTTATGGACAGTTCCCACTTGTGTATAGATATAAATTGAGAGTAATTATACTCACACCAGCTACAAAGACTAGTTCAAGATCAGAGTTTAGTTAAGAATAACCTAATGATAGATAACCTAATGATAGATTGCCTCATGCTTTCCTTCCCAAGCCTTTAGTTTATGAAGGCTCTAAGAGAAGACGGATCTCGCTCTGGAGACTTGGACTCTTCTTCACTGTGTGTCTATGTAACAAATATGTGTTCCTAGTAGCAACTATTCATTTGTTAACTTGAGATTAGATCTGTTATTGAGCAGCAAACTGAACTACACCAGTTCTGCATCCTTGCCTGTGGCTGGTATCTGCCTCACTGGGAAACTTTGTGAAAGAGAAGTAATCTTTCCCATGCTGCTCAGTCATCTAAAGTTCATCTTTTGGGATGCAGTACTCATAATACTGTATAGATTTTAAATGTATTGAATGAAGTGAAGATGACTGATTTCTGCAAACAGAGGTTTATACTAGTTATGTTCTTTCACATTAGACTAGTTGTCTAAATTGACCAGGTATGTGCCCATTAGGTGCTTGTAAGCAAATTTTTGATGTTCTGCCGTTGCTTAAGTAGTATGGTCAGTACGACATTTCAAATTCCAGATGATATCAGTTTATGTAATCTTACAGTTAAAAACTTCAGTAAATAAAAATCTTAACCTAAGATGCATGTACCCAATCCAGCCTTACCAGGTGCCTCTGTGTTCACACACAGGCACACACATCTGGCTACTCACAGACCAAACCAGGGAGTCAATTCCTGCACTGATCTGTAACACAGACAGTGCTGCATTTTCTTTGTCATTCCCCTTCTTGTGCGCAGACCGCCCTTTGTTTGCCAGAGTTAACAAACCAAAAAACCACAATAACTTGCTGGTATTTTCTCCTCTTGCACTTTATTAGGCCTGTGCTACATTTGAAAAGTAGAGCTTGGGCAAGGAGCCACTGCCCTCGTGGTGACTCCACAACTTGTTTGAAAAGACACCTGAAAGATGTCACAGAGTGCTTGCCACTTTTCTCCAGTTTAGTCCTGACTGCAAAGTAGCACCTGACTTTACTAAGGCAAAGACACTGAAAACCCTAAATCTTCAACTTTTTAGACCAGAATTTATAAGCAGGACTTGATGCTTCCGTCCCTTTGGAAACATCTTTGATTTTGGGTTACAGGTTATTAGAAAACTGTTTTAGCCATGGTGTTCTGTGATGGGAATCTGTACCCAGAGGTAGTACGGAGCAACCTTTTCTGAATGAATATTATCTCACCCTACAGGTTTTAAAATACTACTTGAGGCACATGGAGTTATGCATGGACCAAAAGAAGAATGTGTCAGCGCTCTGAAGAAGGGCTGTCTGTTAGCCATTGCCCCAGGGGGAGTTCGGGAAGCACTCTTTAGTGATGAAATGTATACTATTATCTGGGGCAATCGGAAGGGCTTTGCTCAGGTGGCCATTGATGCAAAAGTGGTAAGTATGAGAGATCAAAGGAGAAGCAAAGAATGCTCACTTACTGGTGCTTTCTTCCAGGGAAAATTGTTTTGATTATCATATATTTGGTGATACATTGCTGAGTGTTGTGAGTATGGTCTACCTGCTCTCCTAAGTACATTTCAAGGCTCTTTTTGTTGCTTTCCATAAGAAGGCTTTTGAGTCACCTAAAGAACAGTGGTGTCAGAAAATCCAGAATTTAAAGGAATGAGAGGTGAAATCCAGGATGGTTTCTACATCACAAGCTTGTGCTGTTTTACACATACCTGATTGGGATTGTGGTGGCTGAGTTGTGCAATTGCCTGACCAGAATGGTTGGGAAGCAACCATACATCAGTATTTTTGTTTCCCCTGTCGCTGAAGTGTATTGTGACCCAGCACAGTATAGACTTGCTGGTGTTGTGTCCTATACTGGCACTTTTTGATAGTAAGGAAGGTCCAGGGCATACAGCAGCAGATGCTGTTCACTAGCTCTGCAACTCTAATACATAGCACTGTGCCTGGTCTGCAGGCAGATAATTATTCATATGGGACCAACCACGAAAGGCACATAAGTGTATGATGTATTTGAAGTGTAACTATTTTAATAATCATTTCAGATTCCTTCTCATTCTGTGTTTATACTTGAAAGATGTGTGCATATGTTCATAGGTCTGCATATACCTAATTTAGAAGTAAGTCTCACACCAGGAGTTTTCTATTTAGGTACTGCCAAAGAAAGACTAGTTAAATCTCTGGATTTTATACAGAAATAGAATACTTTTAAGCGTGAGTGTCACTTTTCTCAGGAGGAAAATAACACTAAGCAGGATATTTTCATCAGATTTAGGTTTTACTAATGTATTGTAACAGCAGCTGAAGCCCAAGTATGGCCTTAAATATATGGTTGTACTTGTTATATTTATTTTATTCAATGTGTGTTCACTTCCTTTTATGCACTCACAAAGGTTTTGCAGCTTCATTCCCCCCCTAAAAAAATCTCTGAGAGTTGCAGTGGAATAGGAATAGTGTCAAAGGCAGGCTGAAAATAAGGAAGATATTTCTATTTAGATTAAAGATGAACTTTAAGTAGCCTTTAATCATGAGCATAACTCCTCATGGAAAGAAAAACGTGTCTAAAATATCAGAAAAATGTGTCTAAAACTGGGACCTTTAACTTCTTGAAGTTGTCTCATTTCATTTGTTTGCTAGAATTCCTGTCATTTAAACCAGCTTGGTACATACAAAAATCTCTACCTGTGTCAAAAGTAAGATTTTCCAAATAACATGTCTCTGGAATAAAGAAGTTTATTATCATTCAGTTTAGACATTCTTCATAGTTGCATTGGATTATTTACAGACTTCCCCCATCCGCCTCCCCCCAAAAAACAACTTGATACCTGCCTGAAAAGTTTCATTTACTAGCTCATCTCCATGGTTGCTTAAAAAGCTTGAAAGAATCTGAATGTTTGAAAATCCCATAAGAGTTCTGTATTTCAGATGATGCTATGTACAGTGAGTGCCTACTATAAAGTGATATTAAAAAACTTCATGTAGTACTCAGCCCCCTCCTGGTTCTTGTAAATCCCAACAGCTGTTTGCAAGTTCAAAAATATCAATAAAAACTTGAAAAATTCAACACCGTTCCAAATACTCATCAGGAGAAGTAAATCATGGACATGTATTGGGTGTGACACATCACGTGTGAAGCAATACCATCAGCATAGCAGAGAGGAATTGGACAGGTTTGGGGTCCCAGTCTTGTGAATTCTTCCTTTTTAAGCGTAACTAGAAATTAGAGAAGAGGCTTAACCACTTAATGCAAATACTGGTAGGTGAGGGGAAGCCCAAATGCTCCATAGGTTCTGAAATCCTGGACTGCTTTAAGAAAATGCTGAAACACTGACTTGCTGAAATCTCTTGGTATTGTCCGGATTGAAACCTCATGGCAGAAGGTTGCAGAAGAATTTAATAATACTTGTTTTGCTCTCTATATGTTCTTGTCTGAGAAACATTTCTGAAATTAATTTGCTTGTTGGGTGTAAGTGAGGTAGAAGCTTGTAGATAGTGCTGTCTTCATTAAATTCTTAATGATTTTTTTTCTCTCCTAGCCCATCATTCCTATGTTTACACAAAATGTTCGAGAAGGCGTTAGGACATTAGGAGGAATAAGTAAGATATTTTCTATTTTTTTGGTAGTTTATTTTTCCATATGTGTTTAGCCTATCTCTGTAGAAATAATCCCCGTGTAAATTTGAGATGTAACACAACCTTGTTTCTGGAGGTTTGCTCCCAATAGTGTTCAGAGATGTTATTAGGATTTAATGCCAGCATTAGTTGTGGTATTGGCTCACCTAAGTTATTCCCCACATTACAGTGTGCCTTCACAGGAACAGCAGAAGAAAGGAGAAAGGAGACAGAAAAAGGCAAATAGATTTAGAGCACTTTTATATCTGCTAAGCCAATGTTAGGTTTTCTGCTGTCTGTTTAGAAGCAGACCAAATAGGGGTTTGCAGCTGACATAATTTCTTTAAATGTCCTCCTAAAGCTCTGTGCTTACACATCAACCTGTATTTAGATAATGTGTTTAATCTGCAGTTGGTTTACTATTCAGCACTAGGCCTGTGGTTCCTGACAAAACCTCGTATTTGCCTGCTCTCTTTCCTCACCTCTATGGGGCTTCCAGCCAGCACACTGATTTATGGATATATATCTGGAGGGTCCACCTCTGGGGTGATCAGATGCCCACATCTCTGTTGATTTAATATTAAATCCCCTGGTTTTATATTCTACAACTTACTATCTAGCAGAAGTGGCCTGAACAGTCTCCTCCATGCCATGCCTCATGCTCTCTCTCCCTCAAGTATGACAACATCATTTTCTTCAGAGGACTGCAGAGCAAACCAATTCTGTTTCCCTCCTGCTCTAATTAAAATCTGTATATTGCATGGAGAAAGCCAAGGCATCCGAGGTAGATGTGCAGAATAATTCACACGTCCATCAGGTTGTACAAAAATAAACAGCAATTAATTGTTGCTGTGTTCAGGAGAATCTCAAACAAGCAGAAATTGAATCCCAAATCATTCATGCTACTTATATTCTACAGCAGAACTGCCAGAAGAATTGACTTCTGTCGCTCACTGGAAGTTTTACTCTGGTTTCAGTAGTTTTGGAATATTCTTTGTTCTTAGAGGTTGCGTACAGAAAATTCCACATCTTACATCAGTAAGAATTTTCTTTTGCCAACACCTCAGCTGAAGGAATTTCTTGTCTAAAATTGAGAGGGGGAACTTTAAAACCCATTACGGAAGGAATTTGTTCTGGTTGCATTTGGGCTAGGTGCTTAGAAAGTGGCATGTGGGGAAGATGGTTGTCCTTTTAGAGATGACAGAAACTGGGTTTTTCTTTTTTCTTTTTTTTTTTTTCTTATATTTCACTGCAACCAGTGTGTGATCTAAAAGAGCAATTTTTCTGCTCTTCCTTCTCTTTGCAGCTACTCTTTGGAGGAGAGATTTCATGCCAAGTTAGGGTGGACACAAGTCCACTGTCGTTAACACAGCTTTTAGGAAATGAAAGTCAAGGGCAGGATAGCATTTGACATTACATGTAGTTTGAGAATTTGGATCAGGGGCTGCATTACATGACAAGCCAGTTTCAGTTTTAAGACATACTGTGAAAAAAACTTTACAGAATAATCTCAGACTCCTTTTTTCCTCTCTCCCCCCTCCCCACCCTCCCTTTTCTGCTGCTTTTCCTCTTCCCCCTAATTTTTTTCACATTAGAAATACTTAGGTCACTGTATGAACGAATCAGATTGCCAATAGTTCCTCTGTATGGTGGATTTCCAGTGAAGCTTCGTACATTTCTTGGAGAACCCATTCCATACGATCCAAATGTAACTGCTGAGGAGCTGACTGCAAAGGTACAATAGATATGCATATATATATATATTTAAAATATTGACTGTTCTGATAAAAAACAGTGGAATGTTCTTGCCAAGTGATTTCTGCCTTGGAGTTAGTTATAGAAGTTGGTGGAAACATGGTAAGCTTTGGACTTGCTTAACTCTGAATGCTCTTCTCTATTGACGTCTTGTTATTACTACACCTTGCAGATGTTCTAGGCCTTTTAAAATGCTGCACCCTGTATTTGCTTTGAGGAACAAGGTGCTTTAGGGACTGAAGAAGTTCAGCCAGATAAGACTGCTCGGGGTTGAGAAAGACATAAGCACTTCACCCAGAGAAAGAGTTCTGGTTCTTGGTCTTTTCAGAAGGTTATTAATGGAGTCTTTCAGATGGAGTCTTTCAAATATAGCAAATCTGTGTTCACAAGCTGTTGAAATTCCATACAATTAAAAAAAATGAAGATAAATAATTTCATTGCTTTGTACAGTGTGTTTCCATTTCTGTTTCCTCCAACTTCTCACCTGACAAATGAACTTTTGAATGTTCCCTTAGTTCAGATTTAGGGGTTTTATAGCAAGGATTGTCAGGTCCTCATGTTTGTTCAGTTTCTTAATAGATTTTGCAGTGCAGAGACATAAACCAGTTAAATGATGGAGCAGTCAGATGGAGGAGGCTGAAATAGCCTTTTTTGAAAGCTTTGCTTTTAGCATTCTGAAAAATTCACTTGAGAGATTTTTCTTCTTGACCACACAGGTGTCAGTTCAGTTGATTCTCCTCATCTGTTCACCCTCTGACTAGATCTCTGCAAAATGACATCGTACAATGTTCACCTGCCTGATCTAATGCCATGGTTATGGCAAATTGATTGTTTCTTTTTCAGTGTTATACCAAGAACCAGTTTTCCCCTTGCTGACCACTGGTATACAAAGGCAAATAGTTCTCTGTTCTGTCTCTGGCCTTGAGAATTCAGCAGTCTGTGCTTCTCTAGTCTGTGTTATGACAGATCCTCACTGTAGCTTTTGCATATTGCCCTGGTTTTGAACATTCCCACAGAGCTTTTATGTAATAAGAATGGCTGCCATTAACTCCTTGGCCTGCCATATTTTTGAGTGAAGGTGAATGCTGAGCCTAGAAATTGTGTTAACTAATGTGTGGACAATATAAATTTTGAATGTTCCCCTAGTTCAGATTTAGGTGTTTTGTAGATGATGACTTAATCTGACCAAAAATTTTTCTCTTTC
>NW_008611760.1:26588-87625 GCF_000691845.1 Merops nubicus | reverse complement strand
CTACAGACAAAAGCAGCACTCCAAGCTCTGATAGAAAAACATCAGAAAATACCAGGAAATGTATTTAGAGCTTTAATGGAACGATTTCAAACACACAAGAAAGATGATTAAGGTCTTCTGAGTAAACTACTATTTAGTTATAATATTCTTAAAGTCACATTTATAACTTATTCATTCTTCTAATAATAGGTTTTTAAATGCTGTCCTAATGATCTGCTGTATAATTTAATATACAAGACACTTGCCCTTGCCCTTCCCCCTATCCAATATCAAGCTCAGGAACCCAAATTTCAAGTCATTTGTGATGTAGCAAAGCTTAGTTTTTGATAAATGCATTCCTACCTTGAAAGTGGTTAGTTTTTTAAAAAATTACATTGCAAGTCTTTATATACATGGTCTCTTGTCTTTTTTTTTTTTTTTTTGGTTCCCTACCCACCTATGGTTGCTCTTTCACCTGAATGTTAGACCTGCTGTAGAGCTAGAATCTTATAGTCTTGATCATCATCACTGTAACTAGCTTTTGCAGGCCAGATTAATGCCTGCATTAAAAATTTCTTTAGGTTGTTACAGCTGGAAAACAGTCAGTCCTCTGTGACCTGAACTTCTAGTTGTGCCTACACAACCTGTCGTGGAAAGAGGTTGAGCTCAGGAGGAGTCTGGAGGAGTGAAAATTGATTAGGGAACTGCAGTGAACCGGGGAGCTTTGTTACAGAAACAGCTCCTCTGATGCTGTGAATGAGAACCCAATGGCACAGTTGCTGTTCCAAGCTGAGCCGTATTAGGTATCTGCCCTTGAGTAGGGAGTTGTCCCATGTACTTCTCAGTGAATCCACAAATTCTCCTTTGAAAGAATGAGCCAAGCACTTCAACTTTAATAAGTGGAAACGAGAGAGCTGTTTAGTAACATGAGCTTGTAAAGCTTTGTTTTGAAGGAAAGAAAAAATTAGTGCAGTGCTTCTTTTAAAAGTCATAGTTCTTTTGAAAAACAGGATAGACATTCCTAAATACCATTTAAATCTTGTGTCTGTAAAGTGTTAATCATCCGTATTCTTCAAGCACAATTATTCACCTAAGTTATTAAATCAGGCTTGAGAGGGAAATCCTATATGCTTTCCTTAAGTGAAAACAATTGAATGAACAGGAAAGAGCCCAATGAAATGCAGGATTGGGCTTTTCTGCACTCAGAGTAAATTATATTATTATCTTTTTTTTCTGAACTAAAGCCTATACTTTTATTGTCCAAATAGGAAATATCTGAAATATTTCTTCTGATTGTCAGCAAGTTTAATCTACTGTTTTTAAATTAACATCTGGGAACTCTTTAGTTTTGGGATGAGGACAAATTCCTTAAGGAAAGACAAAAGAGGATTTTGCTCTATTACATTGTCCTTTCAATATTATTGGGGTTTCACCTTTTCATAAAAACAAACGAAACCCCAGCTTTTGAAAGAGTAGTTGTATTCCATTTAGTGTCCATTCCTCAAATTCACATGCTTTGCTTTATACTCTTCTGAAATGTGTAAATTAGTGAGATCATGTAAGCGCATGTGGATGATGCCCTATGTTAGAAAAGTATCACTTTATGGGAAAGTGGAAAGAGTATAAATTATAGTTTACAAAAAAGCAAAAAGCCTGCTTGTTTTATGATGTTATTTTGTATCAAAAGCATTTTATGTGGTGTTGAATTAAATTTTTTTAAAGCTTGGGGAAGAATAATGTTATATAAAAGCAAATGCCCTTTCTCAAGTTTTCAAAATTACTTGGATTTTATTTGAAGGCAAGACTGTGTTCTTTTTAATTCATTGGAATGTTTTTGAAAAATATTATGTTAACAATGTCATTAAAAGTGATAATGCCAATTCCTACGTCCTACATTCCTACATCAGAGTATTACTTAAGTATGACTTTGTTTTTACTGTGCATCTCAAGGAAAATGTACATCAGTCTAATTTGTGAAATTCTCAAAGGCAGCTGAACACATTTCGTGTTGAAGTAACAGAAAAAGTCTAAAAGGTTCTGTTAGACACGATCAGACGTTCAAGATCTGAGATTCTGTAAAATTTATTTTACTAAAGATGTGGGCTGTTTGATGCAGTTTTGTCCCTTTAAATATTGAAAGATAAATAAAGGGCAGTATTGGTACTCTTTAAGTGTTCATATTTGTATAGGCCTTTCATATTTATTTCTATATATTAAGAAATTATAAAGACGACACCTTTCAAATAAAATTTACAACTGGAACAGGCTTCTGAAGTTTTGTGTTGTGTTTCAACTTTACGAGGCTGCCCAGGGAAGTGGTTGAATTGCCATCTCTAGATGTGTATAAAAGCCATGCAGACATGGTGCTGAGGGACACTGTTCAGTAGTGGACTTGGTAGAATTAGGTTTATGGTTTGACTTGATGATCTTAAGGGTCTTTTCCAACCTAAATGCTTCTATGATTCTATTAAATGAGATAATACATGGCCTGCCCTGGTGAACTGTCAGTGGTTTTGAGCAGCAAGTGATACCTTTGAGCAGCACTTCTTGCCTTGTGTCTGAATAGGGGTGGAAGGGTCGAAGCCCAAGAGGAATGAATTAAAGGAAAGGTAATTCAGACAACAGTGGAAGAAGGGGCAAAAGTTGCATAAACAGTAAGGTCCAAGTTTCAGTAGATGTAACCAGTGCTGCAAGAGGCCTTAACAGGCACTGGAAGACCACTTCAGTTACAGTTAAGATTCCACAACAGAAAATACATCATAAATACTGCCTATTAAGTTTTATTTGTATAAATTTGGTGTGTGAATGCTTACACACTTGGGCAGACCTGGAGAGGGACTCCTCCATGTAAGGTTATAGACCAGATTTTCTTTTAGCTGCTTTAGTTTACTCTGCATCAGGCAGAAGTGTTGAAAGGAGATTTTGGCAATGCTAGACAAGGCTGATTGCCTGGTCAGCTTTGGGTATGCTGAAGATGTTCCAGCTGTCTCCGTGTGAAGGACAACCAGGATGCCCATTTTTAAGTTGTTTGGAAGTAGAACTGTCCTGACAGGTATTTGTCGTTATCTCTCAGGAAGTCCCAAATCTGCTGGCCAATTTACTGGCCCTGTTGTGTAATAGGCAAGCTCAGTTTGAACATCTGTTATTAGGATGCTTTCACATGAAATTAATCGCTGCAAATGCAAGGTAGAGCAGTTAATCAGTGTTGTCAACACAGTGGTGTGGTTCATCCAGTCCTGGGTTTGGTGTACCAATATGCCATTATGTTGTTTCATCAGATTACTCTGTAGGGAAGGGTACAGCTGTGGTGACACTTCCTGTGTTGGCTCCACAGTGCTTAATCCCCATGGAAAAAGTCATCCCACAGCTTTCTTAGTGGTATTTATTCACTTGGAAATTACGGTACCAAAAGTAAATGTGAAGGCGTGTGGAACTGCTACATGTGTGTAGCAGCACAGGAAATAGATGCATGAGACAATCCTCCAAAACACGTCTGCTGAAACTTCATGAGACAATCTAATGTTGCTCACTTTCCCACTTCTGTTCATTGCCCTTCATGAAGGTCCTTGCCAGCAACACAGGTAGGCTGTACAATACAGATCAATGATGCTAATACCTTCTTGTAGTATTTTTTAATTCAGAGCTAGCCAAAATGGATGGTATTCTCCACAAAAACTACTTTTCTCATCAGGGGTTATTCGCAGTATTTGCTTCTCTGCTTTTTTTGAGAAATTTTATTTTGCAGACAGTTGCACATTTACCTTGTATTTTATCAGAGTGTACTTTGTGTGCATGCCGTGTGCTGCTTCCTAAAGCATTAAAAATTGTTACAGGGACCTATTTATGTCAGAAAATTGGTCACAAAAGTGTAATAAACTTTTGAACTGTAGGGAGAATTTTTTTTTCAAAACCAGAAGTGTTTGCTCAGACTTCTTGCTTGTGTGTGTGTGAAACATTACAAGGTAAGATGCCATTTGGAATTAACATCGGGCATTAATAAAAGGCAGACCAAATATTTTTTTCCCCACCACGGAGCTGAGTGGACTGTTGCAGAGCAGATCCTGCCCCACCAGGCCTTGTGTTAGAGCCACCACATGAGAGAATTCCACCACTCCCTGCTCTCCAAACGAGTTACTGTAACGAGAGAGCGCAGCGTGATTCTTAAATCACCCTAGCCTCCTTTTCTAGCTAAAACCACTGCATGCTCTGGAAACACGAGATGACCAAGTTCTAACAAAATACAGAGGGGAGTGTTGTAGTATTGAGAGAAGACAACAAAAAAAAAAAAAAAAAAAAAAAAAAAAAGGCATGAAATGGAACCATTTTTACCTATTTCCTTTTAATGGGAAACAAAATGTGTCCATCATCAGGGAGGATAGAAATTTACAAATTTGTGGCATCTTTTACAGGGAATCTGTGATTCATGAATCAAGATGAGTCCTATTCCAGATGTGGCTGATAATCATATATTCCAGGCTTGGTTTTTTCCTTCCAATAGTGTTTTGTATGGTCATGTCTACATGGTGCTTAGAGCAGCTCCAGTCTTCCTTCAGTTACTTCTTAAGTGAGAACAGAAATGGAGACCCCAATGAACATTTGTTAGTTCTCATTTTGATCTATCTGAAGTCTACCAAAGGTACCTAGAAACATTTCTGAGCTCCTATTTCAACTGCTGCAACTGAGATGCCAGCTCCCCAGACAATTCTTTAATGACTGCATTTCTCCTTACCATGTACAAACCACTCTCCTGACAGATCCACCAAAGCTTTTGAAGTGTCCTGTCCATTCACAGATTGATTCATTTTCTTTTGCCCACCATGCAAAGGATTAATTTGCTTAACTATCAGGCACAGCAGTCGCAGATCTGCTCTGTTAATGTTTTTTTATCATAGATTTCCACATTCCAGACACAATTTTTCTATCTTGATCTTGCTTTGTGAGAACAAGCATGAGGGAAGAGGCTGACTGCAACTTGGCTCAGTCCCTGAAGGCATTAAGAAAAATACAAGCCAAGCCCCACAAAAGGATCAAGCACACCCAACCCCCAAACTAGGTTTGGAATTCTAGTTCTGGACAATCTTGAGTCACGTTCATAGAAACAAAACTTCCTGGCTCCTCTTTCTCCTCGCAAAACCTGGCACCAGCACAGCAGCATAGCAGCTCTGATGGTGTTTGCAGGACCAAGGTTGCTGAGTTGAGCAGTGTTTGGGAGGAGCAGCCCCGGGGCCTGTCTGGAGCAGACTAGAAGCCAGTAGACTAGTGGAAGATGCATAGCAGTCAACACGGTATTAAGACTTTCTCATCAGGTAGCAGCACATGAAGGGTTGCTATTTCCTTTCAAAAGCAAGCTAGCAGTCATGCTTACTACCAAATTCCTCTCTCTTCCTGCAGACTCCTCTGTTCCTCATGATGATACTCAGGATAGTTGAGGACAAGGCTTGGATCACACTAAGGCTTTGCCTTTTCCAGGAAGTGAGCCAAGTCAACCTGCAGACACAGCCCCCAGGTTCACCTGGGAATAGGGCTTCTTATGCAATTTAGTTGTTTGTTTTTGTTTTTGTTTTTAATTCAGTTTATTCCTCCTTTCTGGTGCAGCAGCCAGGTTGTGTGTAGAGCTGAAGCTGTGCTGAACACACCACTTTCAAGTTGGTTTGGTTCCTCCATGCTGCATTTGCAAAGCTCTCCTCATAAGACAGCAGATGTACAGTTTAGCAAGCATTTAAAATTGGAGGATGGCTTTGGTTGCTGTCTCCAGCAAGGTGAGTCACGGGAACTGGGCATGTGGGTGGCTACGCACCCACGAGTCCCAAAAAAAAACATTTGGAGGAGCAATGGGAGTAAAGAACTGACCTAAAAAGGCAGACAGCAAATCTCAGCTGTTGGAATGCACCGATCTGCCTGTCTTCAATTTCTTGATTCTTAATATCTTCTGACCATTAATGGCTACAGCACCAGATACAGGTTGACTTTATGATTTACACAACAGCATAGGTGTGTGTGTGCATGATGCCCTGTTTCTTTGGTAGAAACAAGAACATGGAACCTACTTAGCAAGGCAAATAGCAGACCATTGTTATTCAATCCACCCGAGGTTTTGCGAATGTCAAGATGGTATCGTTCATGCTTGCTTTGTCGTTATTATGCTTAATCACTTTTTACTAGCTGGTGAACCAGGTAGTTTCTGTAGATGTGCTGGTTTCTACAGGTTGTCTCTTCAAACCATGGAGCAAACCGTGGAGCCAGCATGATTTCTGGAGCCCAAGCTCCTTATTTTAATGCAGATTTCTGTAAGTGTAGGAGCAAAAGCCTATAGGAATATCTTCATCAATGAGGAATTTGCCCACTTCTGAGGATCTGGGCCCCATTTCCAGCTCCTAAAATAGAAAACAGCAGCATGCTTACATTGGGACAAATGAAGCCAGAAACACTCAGGTTCCAGAACAGCGTTGCCACCTCAACAAATATTTGCAATTCCTGAGCTCCAGAGTAAAACATGGAGGGCTAACAGGTTTGACAGTGAGGGAAGCTGATTCTTTCAAATATAAAGGTGGACTTTCATATGTAGAGGGGGGCCTACAAAGACTGACTTTTTTTTTTATGTCAGAGCTTCAGACGGAGCTTTACTTCTTTCTCAAGCTGTCCTGTTTTGATAGTCCATTCACCTTTCCAGGCAGTGTATCAGGCAGGAGGTGTCAGCAGAGACAGGCAGATGAAGGAAAATATGTGAACCTATAGTACTGGCTTTTTTTGGGACAGAATGAGGACATGCTTCCATCCAATTTAATCAGATTTAATACTTGGCTTCTGGGGACAGCCATTATTTTGCAACTGGGGAGAGGAAAAAAATGTTTGGCTGAGCACAGGCAGGCTGCACAGGAAGAAGGGGATGGTGATTCATCCCACTATAAATGTGCCACTGCTGAGGTGGGGCAAAGTCAATTATAAGAGGTGCAGCAAGTGTTGGCAGCTGCACGAAATAATGAATAATAAATTCATAAGTAATGAATGAATAAATCAAACGGAGACTGGCTCCAGCTAATTCAGATGCCCATGATCCAAGTTTCCCTTCCTGGCAGCCCATGCTGCTCTGTGTATGTGCTGCATTTACCTTATATTTCAGCAGAAAAGCTGAAGGTTTATTTCTCCCAAGAATCCACTTGTTTTAAGACAGCCCAGCTGGAGTTGAATCATTTGATCCTGCACAGGATGCTGCACGGTTTCCTTTTTTTTCCCCCTTTACATTACACACATTTTACTCCTTTGTTTACTAAGCAATGCTGCCCCATTACAACAATCCTAATAAAAAAACCCACCAATTTTAGCTGCCACCAGCACAGAGATGGGTCAATATTTAGAAAGGCAGGTTGGAAAAGTTGTCAAAACACAAGATGGCTCAGAGTGGCTCAGATAGTGCAGTCATTCTCCTTTTTAAGCTGAGAAGAAAGCTTGTTTTATATGCCTGATCCCTAAAGCCCTGGCCAGCCTGAAAGCAGCCCTGCCTGCCTCTTGGACTGGGGTCAGATGCCATAACATGTAGCATGGAAGATCCCAAACCTTGCATTGGCTCTGCTGGCATCAAAGGTCAAGGAAGGATCTTGACACAGGGCAGGTTACAGCTTGAAAAGGGATTACTTTTTAATATTTTGCCCTGTGTTTTTTTTCTTCTAGGCATATAGGCTGGAAGTTTGCAGCCAGTGTTTTTGATGTCAGAAACGAGGGCATGGAGAAATTAAAAGCATTGCATTAAAAGCCTTGGCATGACTGGAAAACCACATTGCTGAAGCTGAGGTTTTCCCTCTGACCACTTCAGCTGAGCACCTCAGCACTGCCACCAAACCCTGCATCTGTGTCCTGACAGCCTGCAGGGAGAGCTCAGCTCAGAGCTGGCTGCAGTCTAAGAGAGCAGCAATGCATGCTGGCACCTAGGGAGCCGGTTATTCATGCAGCTTAAGGTACTCTGAAAAAGCCAGGATGACAAAGTCCTCTTTCCAGCCTCTGCTTAAAAAACAGATGTATGGGACCTGGAAAGTGTCAGCTGCCTTGCCGTGGATAAAAGCTCAGCTCTGGCAAGGCAGCAGGCTCCATCACCCATCCTCCCAGCCTCCTCTGACTGGCTGTATCTCTTCACTGGCTCTGCCTGCTCCTGCCACATGATCTGATCTATGCACTTACACCTTCACAGCAAGCTACAGAGTCTTTATGTATTTGTCACAGGAGGTCACAACATAAATAACAGAGAGATCCTGAGCCCAGAAGCTTCTCTGCTTTCTTCTCCGTACATCAGCTGTCTTCATAGGAGACAGAGCATCTCCCTTGAGATCTGCCTTCCAGTATGAAGTCGAATGGCACCTCGTTAGTACTTCTTTTGAATCGAGGTAGTAGATAATGCAGAGCAATTTACTACTTCTGATAACTTGGGTTTCAGAGAAACATCAGGAGAAATCTTCAAGGCAAACTGTAATGAACAAAACTTTTAAATTATTCCAAGGTTTTTTTGTTTGTTTGTTTTGTTTTTCCCTGAGGCTGCCCCATTTTTTCTTCCTCTTCCTTTAGGAAATGCGAGAGCTATGATTTGAAAAGATGTTGCATGTGTGCACACAAGAAAAAATACTCTGGAGGATAAAAGTGTAACCAAACTCTTCCTTTCCTATTTTAGTTCTACTTCTGGCAGAAATAGAGTATATTATCTCTGTGCATAGGCAGAAGCATCCTGTGGCCCAGGCTGCTGGTGAGAATGAATTATTTAGGCAAGAAAAATTAATTCAAGGAAAGGTTTTGTAAGACCTGTACTAAAAAAAAATTGCCAAAAGTTAAATTTAAAATCGAGCTTTCTCCAGACCTACTTGCAAGGACTACCATGGGAATAGGCTGCCTGGTTGGCAATGCAGTGCAGTGACTTTTCAGCCACCACTCAGGGAGGGGATGTGCTCTACTGGATCAGATCATTAGGCCACGTTGTCATCTAAACCAAGGCATGCACTGGTGAGGACTGCAAATTTCTGCCAGGAATTGCAGCCCTGCAAATTCCACAAGCAGAAGCCACAGGTGACATCGGTCAGTGGCTGGGGAATGGCATTGGGCATGAGCAGAAATGGTCTGTTTGATTCCCTGCTCTCCAGCCCACATTGTAAAGTCACACCATGACGAGGAAAAGCAAATGGTGTGTCAGAGGTCCAGCTGAGCACTGAGAATGAATCCCAAGGACCGCACTCTTTGGATCCTCTAATTTCCAATAACATTTCTCATTTAACTGCTTATTTTCTGATGATGTCTGATTCTAGAAATCCATACATGGAGATCAAAGAAGTTTCGCTGTAGTTCTTTCTACAACAAATCCTAACAGGGGTGCTCTGCAGGCGAGGTAAATTAGTTTTATACACTAGATGATGCATCGGTTCAATGAAATCCTGTCCCATTAGGGTGTTGAAGAAGCAGTTATCACTGAAAACTCATGCCTTACCAGCACGGAGTACAGCTTGGGGGAAGGTGATGTCCCCAAATGTGAAAAGCTGGTAACTACTTAAATAGAATAAAGTTGTATAATTGTAACTTTAAAGATCAAATGGGTCAGATATAGAAGCAAAAGCTCATCTATCAGCTAAACTTGATTCATTATTAGTTGCAAGTCACACGGAGTTCATGTCACTTTAAAGAAAGATAGAAACATGAGGAGTATTTACTCTTAGTTGCCAATAGTGTCATGCCTGCTGTCAGTTGGACCAGAAAGGTAAGAAGTGTAACCCCTGTGTGAGAACTGGTGCTTCTCACAGGAGGCAGACCAGCCTGTTTCTGCCTTTATACCATAACATGGAACTTAATCTTCAACCTCATTTTTTTTTTTTCCTTTACAAACACAGAATACACAGCACTGTGCATGCTGTTCACACGGGTGTGATAATTTGGAGATGCTCATTAGGTGATACCATTAAAGCATGCTATATGCTTTATGCTTTAGCAGAATATAAGCATATGACAGTTATTTGTGTTCATTGGAAATAGTGAGTGCTCTGGGACATTATTTATTTTTTTTTTTAGATTTTAGAAAATGTCCTAAGTAGGATCACACAGAAATGTAAAAGAAATTCCAAGTCCACAACAGACCCTGGGGTGAAACTGTAGGCAGGTGTCTCAGGGTACCTAGCAAAGCACTGACCAGTCAGAGAAGCTGAGAGATGGGCTAATTTTCCTCCTTTTATCAGGATGTAGTTAGCATATCAGAGCTCTGACCAAAAACCATACCCCTGTAATGAAACCACACAGCTCCTCTCCCACTGCTGCACCAACACAGTCAGCTGGAATCAAAATCATCATGAAAACGTGACAGCATTTGAAATGTGGGCTCAAACATCACAGATGGCAAGCACAGTCCAAAAGCAAGAAGGGATCCCCAAAGGAAAACACAAAACCAAGTATCAAACGGGCATCTAAATGAAAAAAAAAACAAAAAAAAAAAAACAAAAAAACAAAAACAAATGCAAAAAGAAAATGAATGCCTCAAAGAGAGAATCTTGGAAGAGCTACAGAATCATCTGACAAGAGGGACAAACTACCCAGTCTGGGACAAAACTGAGTTTGGGACTCAGTAGGGACAAACGTGTGCTAAGGAGAGGCTGAGCTGCATAATGCTGCTTGCTCAGTCTGAAGGAGCCTCTAGATGTTCCCTCTTACTCCTACATAACTACATGTTGTAAAATAGCTGGTTTGCAGAGGATGGCTAAGATGAGCCAGCTCATGGTACCCCTTGGCTCACACTGGCCCAGGGAAGAGAAGTTACTTTTGTTTCACTCTAATGGTGGAATAAAGCAGAGCTAATGCTAGTGAAGATATAGAGAAACTACCAACAGTGCCTACTGCCAGTTCCACTAGTCATGGATGTTAAAAATGAAGGTAGATCAGTATCCAAATGACCTTTGTAGTTTAATGAATAGATCAAATTCCAAATTTGGACCACTATTGTCTTCACAGACATAGGAAATTTAAAATTAATAAAAGATTAATTTGCTTAAAACTATGAGATAGTTTGGAGGTAAACTGCAGCAGCCCAAAATATCAGTAATAATCCATTATCTCAATTCCAGTATTTATAATGGTAATGTACCTCAGCTTATCTGTCCATGTTTTGAGACATTATCAGTGATCTTGACTTCCATAAACTGGTCTGCTTGATTAATAATGTAAGTACTTACCTTCCTACTTTCTAGTTTCATTTCTGAAGCCACTGAGCAAATGCATTTTATAATTTTATACCTGTGAAACATTCAGGAAAAAAAAAAAAATAGCTTTTCATCTCTAATCTCCCTTTCCAAGTTTCCCACTGCTGCCCTAAGAAGACACTGCTCCTTCCCACAGCTCTCTACGTGCATTATTAGCAGCATTAACTCAAGCCTCTTACTAGCTCTCAAGTAAAGTAGGAGAAAAACCTTACTTGAGTAATTTTTACCAAGACACTTGGGGCTTTTATTACCATGTCCCCTTAGTTCTTCAGCATGCATTTTTACTGGGACCACAGGTATTTCTGTCTTCCTTTAAGGCAGGAGAGACAAGAAGTGTTCTGAATAAGTACTTTTCAAGCCATGTGCAAAATTTTCTTTCATTCTGTTGCTGATAATCTAATTAAACTATCTACTACCTTTGCTCAGTCTACATGTGAAGGTTTTCATTAAAAGCCCCTGGAGGAAAGCTTTTGTTTCAGAGGTTAATAATTTGCCTAAACCCATGTGAAGTAAATCTCTTTTTTTTTTTTACCCCAAGCTAACCAGTCCCAGACTGTGGCAGCTGCCCACCCAGTTAATGATGTGTACCCTGCAGCCCTGTATTTGGGGGAGGAGTAAGAAGTTCTGTTAGAGGTCTCCAGCTCCTTTGAGAGACAAGGAAAAGATCTCTAGGTGGAGACTCCTGGCTTTGGAAAGGCTTCCCAGTCAGCCTAACTGGCCCTACTTGCTCAAGGCAAGTTAGTGTCCCTGTGGGAGTGTGGGACAGTCCAGCTCTGTGGAGCAGACCTAAAATACTCCTTGTGTTGTTTTTCTGGGGAATGCAATTTCACCTCACCAATTATCTGCTTGTGGGTCTCATCAAATGACTTTGCAGTGCTCAAGATTGTGGCTTTGCCCCTGGATGATGTGATCGGGTAAGAAAATTAAGAATGCATTTCTGTTACTTGCCTTTTGGTTTCTGAGCCTTTGATGGGAAGTCACAGGGACTGAGGATTTAGGACTCCTTTGAAGTGAGACAGCTACCAGTACAGTTGCTGGGCTGCTGGTCCCTCTAGTATGCCTCCCGAGCTACAACAACAAACTACTCCACATAGCCAAACAACAAGCTACATCTGAAAACCAAAACCTCAAGAAGATATCAATCACATATCATCCCTACTTGCAAAGTCTTTCCTCTCTTTGAACTCAGCCTAACGATTTAGTTGTTTGGTGGTTTGTTTTCCCTTTGTCTCCCTTTCCTGGTCGCCTGAGGGATGCCAAGAAGCAGCATCTGAGGAGGAGTGGGAACATGGCTACGGACCAGAAAGGCTGAGCGGTCTGGGTGCTGCCCTTCGTTGCACAAACTTTCTGTGGTGCTTGGGGTGACATTGCAGATGCAGATGTGGAAAAGAAGTCCAAGAGGGCTATTAAGGCCATTGGAGATGCTGCCGAAGACAGCAACAACTTGTGTAGTAGTTTAATGACTAAAGCACTTGTCCAGAAGGCAGAAGTAGAAGAAACTAAACTCTCCTCAGCCCAAGGGGATTTGAACACAGGAAGATTGAGGAAGCAGCTACATCTTCTCTGGAGTTTTCCTGATTATTTGGCTCAGGTCAAGACTAGGGTGAGGCTCAGCTCTCTCTCTCCGCCACTACTCAATGGGGATCACTGAACAGTGATGCTTTCAGGAGCCTGAAAGGGGAATAAAAACAAAGCATCTTCTCCTGTCCCCTGTGAGCTGGGCTCTTCTCAGGTGATGGAAGAGTCTTAGGTTTCTGCACTCCCTTGATAAGCCCGAGAGAAGAACCCAGGAATCCTCCTTTCTGGTGGCAGGGTCAGGTTCCTCTCGCTTCTCTCCTCCTTGGTGCCATGGTCCAGCTAGGGATCAGCTGGGGAGTGTGGCCCCATGATGGAGAGCACTTTTGGGCTGAAGGACCAAGGAGCAGGGAGGACTTGCTGGGTTGCTCCAGGTGCAAGGGCACCTTTTTTGGAGGTCTACCTTCAAGACAGCACTCAAGACCTTGGGCACAATGGCCAGAGCACACCATTCTGTTGGTCTGAGTGAGGTGCCTGTTGGGATATCTGGTGGTTTCCTGGGGGGGTCTCTGCTGGCATAACACCTGAAAGGTTGTCCAAGTCCCTGGTGGTGTCTTCTCCCAGTCCCAGAGGTAGCCTGGGAGCCACTTACATCAGTCTTGTGCTCTGGGATGGGAGCTGCTGTGATAATATCGCCTAGAATCATAGGAAAAGATGTCTGGAGATCATCTATCCCAAACCGTTGTCCAAGCTGGGCCAACTTTTGTCTTGTTTGATAAGAATTTCAAGAACTCAAAAGTTAGCTTCCTTTTGCCAATCCATCTGGATAAAAGAGTTTTTAAAAAGATTCTAGAGCCATGGTAAAATGACCACAGTGTACTTTATTTAATGATTTTGGTACCTTGTGTTGCAATAAAATAAAAAAAATCTACAAAATCCAAATATATAAAATTTTCAAGTTTTCCTTTGAAGTTTTACAAGAAAAATCAAGTTGTAACCAAGGAAATTTGTTAGTATGAAGCACTACTTTCAACTTCATTTCATCACAAATTGCAACTTACTTAACAGACCAAAAGAACTATGGTACTGCAGTACATCAAATACTTCACACACTGTGTTCTTTACTATAGCACATGTAACCTCTGCCACAGGAGGCAGTGGTCTCTAGCCAATAAAGACACTCTTCACAATCTGAACTCTAAAGGAATGTTTGTATACATGGATTCAGAATATATATATTTACAGGAAGATTCCTTTCTTTCCCTTTGTCTGTCTTTGTTTTCATCTAAGTCGTTTCATTTTTTTTTTTTTTTTTTTTGTAATAACTGTTTTGATTCCTCATTTCAAATAAAATACCAAATACGTTTGTACAATGTTTACAAGTCAAAGCACAAGTTCTGCAATGATTATCATTCATTTCAAGTCACTGTGCTGGGTGACTTGTACTGGGGGGATATCTACATGGTTCCAAAAACACAAATGTGATCTTCCATCACTTTATTTCCGCATGGATGACTAAGGAGTATAAGCACAGTAACAATTATTTTAGCACAATCAGTGTATAATGCAACAGTTTACAACAGAGAACTGAGAAACTATTGGTCCGTTCTGTTTAATTTGCTGTTTATCTGCCAACTGTTACGTTAGTTTTTGTGACATAAACTGCGTACCAGAGAAGAGTTAAATAACACAACTTGAATAGGAAAGAGCACACATTTTTTAAGGCAAATTAATAAGCAGCTTATGGTGGTTTTTGTTAAACTATACTCCAACAGAACCTAAAATTAAAATGTATGTTCTGCAACTGTCAATAATTGTGTCTCATTAAATTGATCTTCTCTGTAAATTGATCAACATGGCTTTGAACCTGGTTATTCAAAATGGAAAGCACACCTCCCCCCAAATCCCCACATATAGAAAGTGCATGACTCCATATGCGCCAAAAGAAAACAAAAGGCAGCTGAGGTAGTTAGATGTAAAATGTATTTATGAAAAAAACCCTGAAAAACTAAAGCCAGGACATACACGGTAAAAATTCTCTCATTTGGAATTCATTTTATGCAACAACATAAAGCAGGAAAGTTTATGATTTCTGGGAAAAAAAAAAAAAAAGTTTATTATTTTAGCAATAATAACATAGGAATGAACACAGAATATACTACTGGAATTGGAATTTCAAGTATTTGAGTCTATTTGCATGTGCATTTTTTTACAGGCTTTTTATAGTACTAGGAAGTAATTTACTTTTTATCAGGCATCATGAGATCTAGTCTACCTCTGGAACTGCAGCTGCAGAAATATGCTGCAAATGCCTGAAGATGTTTCACCATGTGTGCCTGGAGGCACCACCACCTCAGCTTGGGTGAAATTCTACACACCCATCCTCCACCAAGGCCACCTGAGATGGCCAGGGATCCTGTGCCTACATCTCCTGAGGACTTGTTGAACAGATGTCCTGGGAGCCTGCCTGGGATGTATCCACATGTCTGGTTCTACATGGGATGTGCCCATGTGATTGGGATCCCTCACATGATGGCCCTGCAGAGCCTGTGTGTGCAGACCCAACCCAGGCAGAGGCTCTGTGCACCAAGCAGTCCCCAAAGAGAGGATCAGCCTCCAACTTGGGCCAGAGAGACACAGCTCCTCTTGGACCTTCCTGCCCATGCCCAGCACCATTGCACTTCAACCCTCATGGTGACTTTTTCTCACCTGGAGAGAGGGATGGTGTTCTCCCTCCTGCAGACAGGACATTGTCCAAGAAATTGTTGGCTTGAGCCGGGATTTGGACTCACATCATGGTCCCAGAGCTCCAGCACAGACACAGCCCGAGCTTTCATTTCCATTCCTGCCTAGGAAGAGGAGCTGGCAGTTTTCTCTACCAAAATGCACAAACTGAGTGTGCAGGTGCAAGAGAAGACTTCAGGCTCTGGGAACCAATTTTACGAAAGAAACCTACTTCTAGGAGAAAGACAAACTTGGAGCTATGTTCCTGTCTTCAGCAGCAGCAACCTAATACATCCCATTACTGAATGTGCAATGTGCTGGCTCCTCTGAATCCTACTTTTAGAACCCACTGCTGATGGTCACAACACGGGTGCCTGCAATTTGGTATCAGAAATTCTGCACTAGGCACCTGGCTTGAGGGAATCACAGCAGGGAGCATCACAAGCTGAAATAGTTTTGGTGGGTTTTGTTTGATTGGCTGGTGAAAACATAAGGTTTGTACTTCTGAAGTGTGTGCAGATGGCTTACATTTAACTTAGGAAAGAGAAAAATGTAGTTGTGCCTTCTTTCAATTTTGTTTTCTATTAAGGAAATCCTGAAACTTCTTCCCCTCCCTTAATTTTACCTTTTTAAGCTACATGCATTTAAATGATGACTTTCAAAGCTGATGTGTGGTTTTGACCAACTTGGGAAACCCAAAATGAGGAGTCACAGATGTTCATAGTGTGCTGAACCTCTGTACTATGGTGGCAGAGCCACTGGTAATCGTCAGTTATACTTGCACACCCTGCATACTGTGGTCTTCAATCTTTCCTGCTCTTGCCACAGAATTAAGTAGAAAACTTGAGTGTGAGATTTCTTTGTATGCTGTGGTATTGTAGCTTTCCAAAAAATGTTTGTCAAAAGTTCTGCTCACTTGCTCTGGTGTTTTGAGGGGTTGGAGGGAGCTGGTCTGTGAGAATCTCTGTTAGACAATTCAGGACTTTATAGTTTTATGTAAACCTAAGTAGAAAAAGTTGTTGTGTTTCTGAAGGGGAGAGAAGTATTTTTCAGGCCTTATTTCATAAACCACAAAGATGCTAAAAGGCACACCTCTGAAATGGATGTAAAAAGCTTTTTCTTCATGTGACATAACAGTAAAGGCAATCCTTTGTTTTTCCCTAAGCAAATCAGTTTGCTGATGGAAAACAACGACACAACTGCATCTTTGAGGACTGCATCACATCAGCTCCTAAACTTGTTAGTGTTTTTGGCATTAACCTCTGCAGCTTGATGTGTCACTGTTTTGGCATTGTGGGTACTTGACATACATAAGCATCCTCTTCACTGCTTTTATAGTCATAGCTTCTATTTGCTGCCTTTCCTTTTGACAGAGGCATGATACAAGTAATATCCTCAAGTCTCTCTACTCACAGACGAGATCTGCTTGAAGAAGAAGCAGCCCCTGTCCCTGTCACCAGGTCAGCTATGTCAGTGGTAGCCACTGGAGAAACTGGAAGAAAAGAGGATCTACCTGCACCTGCCTGATCCTACCACTCAGTTGGGTCCTACCCAGCTGCAATGAGGTTTGTCAGAATCCAAATCCTAGCTCCATTTTCAGGGGTTTCAGTGGTGAAGCATGACAGGCAAATATCATGGAGGGTGGGGTGGCAGGCTGGTGAGGAAAGCAGGACTCTTGCCTGAGTTTAGGATAAATTTCACCTCCTCACCTTGTCCAATTTTTCTCCTGCTGCCCTGGACCCCAGTGACTTAGGCTTTATATAGACATGGAGACTTTCCTTGAAATTGAAATTTATAGCTTAAAGGATACTTTTTTTCCCATAGAAAATATTAAAATAAAATGAATATATCATAAGCCATCTGAAAATTTAAACAGTTCTTTTAATTTATCCTGGAATCCAGCCAGGTATCTTGGTCTCATCCAGTGACTAACAGAATTGGAAGACCTAGAAATGCTTTAGTATTATTTCCAGTGGACTGTTTTTTAATACAAAGCCTGATAGTCCTTCCTCAGACATTTCCATTGATTTAGCCTAATCAGTACTGGGTACATAATGACTGACAGTTTCACTTGATAGTAAAGTACAAGTGAGCTGTAAAATAGTTATTAAGGAGATTCCTTAGAAATAAATTTTACTTAGAGAAGCATTGTTAAATTTAAAAGGAAAATGTCCACGTGCTTACTCTTGGGGCTTATTGGACTCCATTAAAGTCAAGAGCAAGTAATCCATTTGCTACGGTGGACCTTCAGGGAAGCCCTTTATGATTATAAACTGCCTGTAATCAAAGCAAATCCCAGTATAATAAATGCTTCTGTCCAGACTGCTGGTGTAAGTGTGACTTATAGATGTGTTCACTAGGCAGAATTTCCCTATTAATCCTTTCAGAGTGTCTTTTGGTTTAGTTTTTTGCTTAGTTGTAGATAATTCAAGAAGGTTTTGTAAGCACAACTCTTACTAAGCCTGTCTTTCATGATTGTTTGTCTCACATGCAATTGATTTGGAAGGCTCACCTGTTTTACTAAGAGCCTAGAAACACTTCTGCACACAATTCCCCAAAACAAATAAAATTCACCAGTCAATCTGAAACCAAACTTTGAGTTCTGTATCTTAAGAGATGAAGGGTGGAAGCACGCATAAATTAGTTAGCCTTATCTGAGTATACATACGTTTTGCTGTAATGACTGCAGAATATACTCTTTTTAATTAGTACTTGGTTTATTAACAATTTTTGTAGGAATCCATTTGGAGTCCAATGTGAATTAACTGACATGCTCTTCGCACAAGAAATTTCAAGAAAACAATGTATATTGAGGAAAAACAATTAAAGTTGGTTTTAAAGTTTCCTTTTTTTAATTTTTTTTTTTTTTTTTAATACAAGAAGATTTTACAGAGAGCTGAAAAGTTTGAAAGCACAACTGCACTCTGGAAATCCATAAAATGAGCATGGTAAGAAATGTTTATGGTAAGGAATGGCATGTGCAGGAAAATATAGTGATGTTCATTTGTTAAAATAAACATTAGCTTGTTAGTAATACACAACTCAAAGAAGAGACAGCAAAATATCTGTCCTTTCAAGTAGAACAAATTATGCAGGGGACAGTCTCTGACCTTGAGAATCAATGGGAATTGATTTAAAGGAACTGCAGCCCTGTTAAAGAGAACCGTGGTGGGATGGTGGATCATTGCTAGCTAATCCAACATGATCCTCAGGTAGTGGCTGTTCTGTGAGTCAGAAATGATCTCAGAAACAAAAGCTATTTATCTCTAGGTTGCTATGGATGTATACCAAGGCTTTGGAATGCTGTAATAAGTTCAGTTGAACAGCAAGATATGGCAGCTATCTTTAAAAATGTTCCTACTTTGTACTTGATAAAATTACTTCAGTATCTGCATCTTTAGCTTGCTTTTCCTTCTTTAACTATAGAGGTTATCTCAGTAGCCAGGTGTTCTGCAAAGGAGTTTTTGAGTCTTTTAGTACAACATGAGAAAAGAAAGTCTGTTAGATAACCTGAGTGTTGTTTTCTTTCATTGATGGGGTTTGCATATGACAGTCATAAACCCAGCAGGAAAATGGAAGGAAGGAGAAAGACCAGGACAGCATCTAGTAAATTTTGCAAACTTGTTTGAGCAAATCTTTGAAGAAAACAGACCTGTCATCTCATGTTACACTTGCAGATCATGCATAAGGCTATGGATGCCTCCATAGTGATTTCTGCTGAAATCAGGATGATGCTGTTCCTGCCTCTAGACAAGCAAGAACTGATGATAACTTCTAATGTAGTTGAAAGTCCTTCAGCAGTAATTTCCATGATGAGCGGAGTGACGGAATACCTGAGCATGAACAAATACTATGAGGGCTCATCTAGAGATTCACTGCTGTTCCCCAGTTATAAAAAAGCCTCTACCACATTATCTAAAGATCTCCATCTTCTGTATTTTTTTTCCTGCTCTGCACCTTTACAAGTGCACACCTCCTCATGTATGTCCTCCTCAGCTGTACATGAGCAAGCTGCTGTGAGGACTTTTACTGCTAAAGGAATACGCACCTGCAAATCTACTACTTGCTTACAGATGTACTGCATGAGAAAATGGGAGCATGAGAAAATGCACAAGCACTTCAACAACACCAAGCCTTAATAGTCCATATACAGAAAAGCCCATCTTCTAAGCCTATTTTAAACCCTTTTTTTTTTTTTTTTCCTGGAAGCCATCTGAGATTTACCCTCTGTAAAAAAAATAATGGTAAAAAAAAGTTCTTTGACCTATAATCTATTAGATCTATGATTCCTAAATTTAACAATCACTGGCATAACAGCCATACAAAATCCTTGTCTCCCAGGCCTTAGTTTGAGACACTTTTGTATATTATTGCTAATAAACAACTCCTGTCAATAGCAACAAAGTTATATCCAAGAAGTATCTTTCACTGTGTCCCTTTGTGTTCCAGTTTGTCACATTTCTACATTTTTCTCAGTCAACATCTTCCCTAAAGGAGAGAGTAATTGCACCATAAATAGTATTTTGGCATTAAGTTTTGTTGGTGTGTTGTGGGTTTTTTTGTTTTTTTTTTTTTTTTTTTTTTTTTTTTTTTTTTTTTTTCTGTTAAAAAAACTCTGCTCCTCCTTCTACCCACTGAAAGAGCAGGGGCAGCTTTTCCACAGTGTTTCACAAACATCTCTTATTCCTGACTGAAGAAATAATTTCACATCTTTTTGATCTCTGGCCTCCCTACTAAGGTTACTAGTGGAGATGCTTCCACAATAAGATGTAAGTACAGATTACTCACTGATGTACATACACATGCACCCTGTGCAGAAGGACTGGAGGGAGCTGTGACAGCACCCTGCTTGAAAACTCTGTCCCAGGAGGGGGTACAGCCAAGCTGTCAGCTCTTGCCAAGTCCTGTGTTGCTGTAACTGCTCCTCCAAGTACCAGAGTTAGGTTAAATATTAAACCATTCACTTGTTCCTGCTGATTTTTATGAACTGCAAGTGTAGTAACCTACATCCTTCCTGCTTATGGAAAGACTTAAATGCTTTCCTCATCCAAAGCCTTTCTTTATTCAGACTTCAGGTCTGATAAAGGCAACATTATATACATATATTTTTTCCCCCTTCTGCTTCACATCAAAGTAGATAAAATCCACCTATGTGTTAAAAGCAATGAATAATATACTTTCTTCACTCATTCACCCAGCTCTTCGTGCTGTTGCTAAATGCAATATAGATCTTGTTACAGTCATTTCTCCAGGTTAAACTGTTCCACAACAAGTACAGTCATCTCAGAAATGAAATTATAATGCTGCTGGGTAGAATATTTTGATTGATAATGAAATAGATGACCAGAAGGAAATTTGGCCAGTCCTCCACTGATGATAACAAGAGCTGTCTCAATCCCAGCAATCCTCTTTTAAATACAACTTCTTGCATGTACGAAACAAATCAAATGGATGAATGATTCATAAGATGAATGATGAAAGTTTAGCTAGGATGAATTTACTAATGTTGTGTTTCTTCTAGATCTCTCTTTCCAGTGTGGGCACCACACTGAATACAGCCAACAACAGCTTTCTCTTATTTTTTTTTTTCCACCTAACTGATTAATGTTTGCTCACGGGAGCTCGATTACTGTATTACGAGTCACAAATTTGCAAGATTAAAAATGTCTGTTGAATTAATTAGCTGCAAATCAACCTAAGCAAAACTTGACAAGTTCCAAGCTGTTCCAATAGAATAAAAAAGGAGGAATCGATAGCAGCCACAAATACATGACAATATGCTGGCACTTGGCGACTATAAATAGTGGCAGCTGCCCTCTCTGCTGACAAAGGAAGATTTTTCATTGTCCATACAGTGCTGTCTAAATCCTCCCCAGATTGGTGTGGCAATCTTGTCGATGGCTGAAGTGTTCTCAGAGAAATACCTCCAGAGGCAACTGGGGCTGCAAATGAGCTGCCTACTTTGTCTTCTCTTTCAGCAAGAGCAAATGCCCACGGTGCCAGTGCCAGGACCCACCACAGCACGTGTGGACGCTGGCCAAGAAGAAGGTCACATGTGTCCCAGAATGGAAACACAGGGAACAATGTTGGGAGTCACTAGTGACTACTTCTGAACTTTCCTTCTGTAGCTACTGCCACTGTCTGACCCAGTCACTATGACTGTTTTACATCTATCTGTCCATAAAGCAGATCCTGTTGGAAAGTTACTGTATTTTTCAAACAGTATCTGTAATGCTGCATTACTCAGGTCAAGAACATATGCTTGAACCTCAGTGCAGCAATCACCTTCACTAGCTAGCAATCTTTACTTCAGCTTTGTAAAATTTAGAATTAATTCTTACCAACATTATCTAAGAAACTGGGATACACAGATAATAATGCAGAACACATACTGAAAAAAGCATCAGCAATTAAACTTCAGAAATAGCTACTGTGTATGCAGGGTATCTTTAACAGGGGCTATTGTTTTCAAATACTTGCATTTGAAATTTATCTTCAGTATATAATCCATGAGCTAGCAAATCTTTCCTTCTGACAGCATGTATCAGGCAACAGCATATGTGCTGCCTAACAAACAGTCTTTAGCATTCTTCAGTCAAAACTCAAGTAACACATCCTAATTATTGCAAATTATTTCCTTCATAAACTACTGACATTGATAACTGATAGTCAGTGAAACATGTACAACCAACATGAAATTAAAGCTTTAATTGATCCCTTTGCCATTTGCCTACAGATTTTTTCCTTGATTAACTAAATGTGATTTTAATTTTTTTTTTTAAATATTTATTTTGGACTAATATCTATTTATTTATTTACCATGCTATTCTTTTACCAAAATATTTAAGATGATGAAATGCAGCATTAGACAGATTTCCTCTACAACTTTTCATTAAAATACTGGCATAACACGTTGCAAAGCTGTCTCCAGTAATGACTGCAATGTGTTTTCCAAAAATATTCTTTTCTTTTTGCAGTTGTTACTTGAATACCCTTGATGATGATGCTCCTGATGCTTTTTTTTTTTAGGCTTATAATTTAAATGAACTATGAGACTGAATCCTAATAGAATCTCAGGACTCATTGTCATGTGTGTATGCACACTGAGAGAGAGATATATATGTGTATATATATAAATGCATTCGATACTGTAAATTTGCTTCAAAGTACGAGACACGATCCTACTATTTTTATTATGAGAAAAACAACCACTTTCACAAAGAGTACTCTTTATAGCATGCTCCAGGCCATGGGCACTGAACTTACTTCTTGCATTCACCATAATGGGGGCAAGTTACACACGATTGTGGTTCAAAAGTACCGCCCAGAGAAACCACGTCTGCTCCACATGCTTCATTCACTAGACACCAAAGAGCCTATCTGCCTTTTGCTCAGCCCAAACTGATTTTTGAGCCCAAACTGGGATTGCAAAGAGAGTGTACCAGGGGCTCGGGGAACTGTGGATAAGTTACATGGTGTAGCTCTGGTGCACACACAAATTCTGCTTGAGCTACAATGAGAAACCAGGTGAACGTGGCCAGAGTAGCACACAGTGTGTCAACAGACCTGATTCAAGGCAGCGTGTAGAGATTCAGGCTTTGTCACAGTGCTAACCATGTTCATACAGCTTTTGGTCAGGCTGGAAGTGAGCAGAGTGATTTTGCATCTGCCCCAGATTTTTACCATAGATGTCACTCTGGCTGGACACAGGCAATGGCACTGGCTGTGCACAACAGCTTCAGAGTCCTCAACACTAAGGGGACAGAATACACCAAAATACTAAAGTATGTCTATGTTGCACAGAATAACCTCTACATTTTCCTTTATGTTTTCCACAAAGAGGAAGAACAGCCTCAAAATAAGCTGAAGGGAGGGAAGGAGGGAGGGAGGGAGGGAGGGAGAGTGCCCTTCTCCTCAGTAGCGTGCAGCCCTATAGCCTTCCCCTGAGAGATAGTAGCTAGAGATATGAATCACTGCTAGCTGAAGAGATAATTGAGCCTGGCTCTCCCTTTGGTCTCTGCTTACCACAAATCTACTGCTGAAAAGCAGTTATGAGTATTTCTGTGCAAAGCCCTGATAGCACACCAGAGGACCTGAGTCCTTCCGGTGAGATGGGCAGAAGCATACCTGCCCAAAGGATCCTGACAGGCTTAGGTTGCAAAGAGGAGCTGAGCTACTCCGCTGTGAAGATCGAGGTGTTTCTGATCAACTTCAGGAGCCAAAGTTTAGGTGCTTGAATGTCTGGCATAAAAAGTTCAGAAGCTCCTGGTTAGCAGAGTTTGGAGGATCACAGTATTAGCTTGAGGCTCCTGATGTGCCTGTGCTGATTTCCGTGTGTCTGCGCTGGAGCATTCCAGGTCCCTGTGTGTTGTGGCTTCCATCCAGCCCATGAACGTGTTTTTCCTCTCTCTCTGTGGGCTCTTTGGTGCATGAGGTGGGGGAGAGAGTGCTGGACTATGACCAGGCCTTGCCCTGAGCAGACTCATAGCATCCAAACAGAGCCTACACCTTGCCTTAGCACTATATTATGACTCTGAAGGCTCTTCTAGACACTCAACCAGCAGCTTTTCTACCTCAGTTTCACTAATCAGTGAAACTCTATTTTCCAGCACCTTCCACACACTAGGTGCCTGAATGAATGCACCCATTTCACATGAGAAATGCTTTTGTGAGGTTTAGTTCAGTTCAAAAAAACACCCCAAGCCAACATTTTATTAAAATTTCCCTACAGCAGAACAGATCTTGTGTAGAAAAGCTGCTAGCATGCCTAGGGCTACAGCATGCCCAGAAGTAAGATCCAGAAGCATTTGCTTCCAAAGATATCTGCAATAAGAGGCTGAAATCCATAGATACAGGAAATGTTTTTATCCATAGCGGTCATGTCTGTTTATGTACGTAGCATCTAGTTACATTGACAAATCTGTTATATTTTTAAGTTTATCCCAAATATTCCTGGAAACCAGATTTTTGGTTACACTTCAAAGTTTCTTGGCTGTTTTTATTTTACAGTGACTTGAATGTAGAAGTTTAGATTTGATTTTTCTATTAGCTGGCTACTTATCTCACAATTTCTTGTAGAACTCTATCATTGAATACAGCATCTATAAATCTGTTGTAACTACACACAAGCTTCTCTTTTACCTTTCTATCTCATGCAAATCAATGTGCTGAAGATGGACTTCTCCTCCTGCACCTTGCATATCTGTCCTCTGCTCCAGGATTTGGAGTAGGCACACAGGTTACTAATGGGTGTAGAATTTCCTCTGCATAAGAATGGAATGCTAAGCATTCAGAACAAAAGGGAAGTACAGGAGCCAAGCTTACACCTTTAGAAAAGTTTCTTTTAATGAATGTGCGGGCCAGCAGTTGACTTTTGTAAGGATCACTGGAAATGACTGGCTTCAGAGACAATTTTCAAAGCCTCCTTTAAAAGGATCACAAAAGGGCAACTCGGTCAAAATGGATATATTCATAAATGTTTGAACTAAAAAGGAAAGAAGAAGAAATATTTTGATTCATGCTGAGTTAGTGCTACGTTCAGAGTGTATATTTCTGGTTGAGCCAAGTGACATTCAGGCTTTTTGGTATGAAGTAGATCTCCAGCTGACTTCAGTTAGGAACTAGGAGGTGAAGACATTCCCTGCCATGGTCTGAATTCATGCAGTCATTCACTCAAGGCTGAGCACCTAACTTTCCCGTATTCATACCAGTATAACTTGGAAGAAATCCCACCAAACATCTGCAGTGAGGACACTATGATAAAACAAATAGCCCCAGGGGATCCTGCATGTGTTAAAAAAATTTTGTAAATGATCAGTAGACCAGTGACACTATTCCCCTAACTTTGGGTGGGCAAGGCTTTACAAGGTCATCTCCATCTCTCTGGCAATGACATCTGCTCATATCAGATGTGAGAATTCATCTCAGAAGCAGATCACTCAGCAATTTGCAGCCAAGTGATAATGATGATGGAAGTTTTCTTCAAAAAATCATGATACATGAACTGCAGTAATCTGTTGTGGGATTTTTTTTTTTTTATTATTATTTCCCAGATTTAAAAGAATCTGTGTTCATTTTGCATTTGATCTATTTTATCAGAATAAAGAGGAATGGATTCAACGCCATAGTGAAAAGACAGTTCTATAAACAATCAAAGGAGAATTTCATAACATGATGCATCTGTCTATAAATGGCTGTTTGCCACTCCATTTTTTTTTTTTTTTTCTGAGGGCATGGGCTTCATGTGAGCTCATCTAATCACTACAATTAGCAAAATTAAACGGCTTACTGTGAAGTTAGACAATTCTTCCAACATTCTGCACTATTATACTACAGAATTAGGAATTAGAGTGTTTGGCTTGTAAATGCATGGACGTGTGTTGAGATTATTTTCACCACACACCTCTTGTAGGGACTCAGCCTAAATAACCTTCTTTAGATGGATGCACAAACACAATTTACTCTGCTTCCCACCACGCACAGGAGCAAGAGAGGCAGCAGTAGGACCCCAGCAATCTGCTGAAGTCTTTTCCTTGGCATTGTGCAGGCCATGCAGGGGGTGCAGAGTAAATCACAGCATCCCAGTCACTCCAGCTTGGGCGATTTCAGGGATGGAGAGGAGAAAGGACAGTGTGGCTTTGGGAGCTGAAACACTGGGAGAGACAACTAGAACCCAGTACTTTTTTTTTTAAGGCTCTTAAGGAGTTGTATGATAAAATCATAAACTCTTCAAAAATTGTTTCATTTGGGTTCTAAAAAACCCAACAGGCTCGTTGTGAATATTTGCTGGCCAATAAAAAGTAAATTATTATATTGTGTGATTGGGAGTTTCCAAATAAAGCAGCAGTCATACTCCTAGTACCACTCATGAATTTCTCTTTTGGGGAGATAATGATATATTGTCTAGACTATCATATGTTTTAAATGAATTTGGGTTTAATAGCGATTCACCACATATTACAAATCGCAGCTCCACTAAAATACTAATTTACCTCCTCTGCTTAAAAGTTAAAAAAATCAGGCAGCTGAGGCTTAGCATTTAATTGTCTCCAATGTTATAGAAATTAATAGAAAATTTGTTGATTTGCCAATGAAAATATTGTTTATATGCCATCAAGTCTATATAACCCAAGAACAGAAACATTGTTCTAGCACAAGAAGCATATTTAAACTGAATAAACAAAAGTGAAAACGATTTTTTTCATTATTAAATCTGCAGGAAAAAAGTATTGCACATATTTTCAAAGACTTTTTTTTTTTTTTTAGAAAATGATCCTATTATAGAACAAATAACTTTTAAAATAAGACAGAAGGTTTACCTACATTTTGTTACATATTTTCTGAATGAACATGGATGTGAGTTACCTCTCCTTTATCTAAGTGGAGTAGTGAATACTCAGTAAATTGTTTTCTGTAACATACAAATCCAAGACTCTTAAAATTTTACGACCAAGTCTTTGACCAGACAAGTCAACATTAAATCTGCTGTCAAATTTGTTTGATTCATTAGAACAATGCTTACACAATTCTTACTCATAATGAAGAGATGTGATTGCTTTTCTTTACCAGAATATAATTATGAACATTTTTTTTTTTTTGCTATTGCTGTCTTAATTGAACAGTATTGATTCTTAAAACTGCTGTGGTAAAAAGAATAGTGCATATTGATTATTAACTGTCCATAAGGCCATCATGGAATTTCAACATGGACTATGTTTAATCTTGGCAATTTCTATAAAAAATTCTTACAGCTTTTAATGCAACTGTTCATGGCAATGCAAATTACAAAACTGTCTGTGTAGTCATCTGAGTGTTAAGATTTCAGTGGCCACCCTGTTCTCAGTGCAAGTGTCACTGATGTTACGAACGTAACAGAGCAAGATTTTGGAGAGCAAATTTTGACTCAGTGTAAAAATGACTTGTCCCCTTTCCTCAAACAACTGGATTGAACTCTGAAGACAAGATGTGTATACATACTGTCACGCATAGCACTGTGCACTCAAACCCTGCAGCAGTTTGCTCATGATAAACATTTTTACAAAGGCTATAAAAAAAATTTAAAATGCTGGGAGAGTACAGAAAGTAAAGGCTAGGTATTATAAGCCACATGAATAAATAACACCCATGTGTCCTTCTTTCCAAAACCAAACAAGAGTAAATCAAACAAACTCACCTCAAACCTTCTTCAGAAACCTTGCAGTGCAAGCACTGGTCCGGAGAGTAACCCTTTAAATTCTACATGAAGGAATGTTTCTTCAGTCCTGTAAGTCCTGCCCAAAGGGATCATAGCTCTGAGGGAGAGCAAGACAGGATGAGAGGGACATCAGAAGAGGACAAGTCTTGCTGACATCTGCGCTGCTGCCCCTCTCCCTGGAAGGTGCTGGAGGGAGGTGAGAACTTGAGACTGCTGCCCGCTGTGCCTCACCCATGATAAAATGTCTGAGTTGTTAAAGCAGCAGCAAGTACATCGAGTTGTTTCCAAAAGAAACTATCACAGCTTGGATTACAGAGTTTACCATTTGCCTTGCTTGTAAAGAAAATCATCAATTTCCTCGTGCAAGCATTTGATTCTGGAGTGAAGGCTCTACTGAATTTGACAGGACAAAGGACTTGTTCCCAAAATATTTTTTTTTTTAGCAGTGGTATATTTTCTGACAAGTTATGAGTGCTTTTCTTGGAATAATGACCAATCACTTTGTACAAAGCTTTAAGTTTGGACTATCAAAGAATTATTTTATTTAAAAAATTATTATAGAGGCAGTTGGCCACTGTTTAGTTTGAAAATACTTAAGAAACCCTTGAAGCACAGGTGTGTTCTGATCTGTGTAAAGCTCCCTCTGGCTTGCAGATTCCTGCACTTCCACAGATGGTTTGTTCTGAGGAACTTGCCCCAGCAAAGAACAACAGGTATCGAATGTTTCACTAATAAAAAAAGTCAACATTAAAAATGGCTAATTGAACACATACAAAGAAACAGAGGCTGTGCAACCTTGGCCATCTCATAGTACGCATACTAATAACAAGAAAGACTGAAATTCACCCAGCAGCATATACAGCAGTGACTACACTGGATATACCTGACAGTGAAGATTACAATATCAACCATCAGGTCTCCATCCTGACTATGCCATTTACAACAGTAACTCTTCAGTTCTGCTTCACTCTCCTAAAACGGATGGAAATAGTTATAGCAAATTGTTTCTCATGGAATTGCTTGGTGTTTTTACAAGCCACTTACATTTGAAGCAGGATCCATGGTTTATAGAGTATTCTAAAAGTACCCATGTAGGCTTTCATATGGCATTACACTGCAAAAGAAATCCATAATGTGTGAAAACCAGGCTTGTATCAACCTGCAGAAGCCAGCTGATAAAATTCATAGACCAATTCTTAAAATCTAAGCTATAAAGAGAATGAAATGTATTAAAGATTTGAGGTTTATAAAAAGTAACCTTTTTATACGATATTTTTACTTTACAAAAATATTGAAATAATTCATGAGTTTTTCACTCTGCACCAGCTTTAAAAAAAATACTATCAAATTTTGACTTGCACCTTTAATGCATCTGAAAGCACCATCAGGGGATACTTTTGACATAAAGGAGGATACCATTGACTAGATTTAGGGAGGTATTTAAAACCCAAAAGCTTGCAGCAAAACCACTCTATTACAAGAAATTCAACGTAATTTTTAGACGTTATCTGGACACAAGTCTTGAACAGGCAGACGTGGGTCTCTCAAATAACTTGCTTATATTATACTTCGGTGATTTACTTACTAAGAGGTGGCTGAAAGCCTTTAAAAGACGACACTTTCACCTTGGGTGGGAAAAATCAGAGCTGTCTCTACACGTGGAGAGCTTGATTGGTGTTTCCTGCTTCTTGTTCTGGTAGGGCTTGTGCCACTCGCTATCTGTCCCTCTGGCAATATCAGCCTTGCAGTTTTACAATGTTTGGCACTAGAAGGGTATGGCATGTCACAGTCTCTTGTCACCCCTGCATACATTCACACACTGAATCATGCACTCTCAGTCCTGAAACAGAGGAGTTTCAGTGTGTTCATCTCCTCAGAGTTTCTTCTGAAATATCTGAATGGAGTCCCCCAAAAAGTTTGGAATATGAAAATTATACTCCCTGTTCTTTTACACATTTTTTTTTTTTCTTTCAAATTGAACACTGAATCATGATTATCATTTAATTTACATCACTACGTGCTAGAGCTCCTTACTTCTCCTGAAAGCCAGAAGTGAGCTGCATAGGATTTCTGTTGAAAGTAACATAAAGAAATTAAATCGCATTTGAAAAGACTTTGAAATTCCACAATAACCAAACAGTTCTGGCAGTATTAATGCTTATGACCTAATTAATCCAAATTTACTTTATTTTCCATTGACAGCCTTACAAACATGACGATGTGTCTTTTGAATTAAGGACTATTTTGCAAACCTATTCTAATCTGAATGGTTGATTTATGGGAGTGTTGAAGACTGCGATGCTTCTATTTTTTCCCCCAGGAAACAGTTTTCATAACAGCAACACTGTGTGCTACAGGTTTGTTATTTTTGAAAAGGTTTTTCATTTGTTTTTGCCAAGGATTATGGAAATAACAATCATTCCTTTCTAAAATAAAATGCACTACTGGCTAAAGTTGAAAGCTCTCGTCAGAGCCTTCCTATTGGTTCAATTGTAAGTCCTGTGCAGTCAGAGTTTCATAGCAGCAAGGAGTCATGGTGAAGTAACTGATCTGTATGTGCGGGTCAGGGTTTGGGTGTTTTTTTTGAGGTTTTCAGGTGATGCTGTTGTATCAGTGTCCTGCAGACAGACTGCACACAGTGGATCAAATGATAATCATGATGATAGCCAGACTAAGAACACTACAGCTTGCTGCTCTTATTGTAGTATGCTGTTTAGTTGTTCCTACAGCCCTACTGTCAACCCTTAATTTGGGCTGCAACGTCAGAGCTTCTTCAAGCCGTGTTTCTGCTTTGCTTACAATGTGGTTTCATATTCCAAGCGCTCCTGGATGAGGGCATCATCTTTATACTGTAGCCGTGGAGGAGCAGGGGAACATTCAAATGCTAAGATGGCCTTCCTCAGGCTCCTGTCCAACACGTGTCTCTCCCACGCTGGGTACCTGTTCCTGAACAGATCAATTTTAATGACAGACTCCTCAATCCTTGGCGGTCGGGATGAAGGTGTGGACGGCGCAGTGGGTCTCACCTGAAACACAGGCACACACCCATCCCTCTCTGCAAATTTTTGATCCCGCTCGCTCGTGACGCTCCGGTTGTTGGAGATGGACCGCAGAGTGTTTGTGGCCACTTCTGGGGGTAGGGTGAAGGCAGTGGAAGGGTCCTCACAAGCACAGCTTGGCGACTGCCCAAACCTTGGTCCGTTGGGGTGAAAGAAGGCATAGTACATTAGCATAAAAACAATGCCTGTTAAAAAGCTGCTGAACACTACACACAGTGCTGGTATGGCAAATGCATCAGAGATTGGTGGGGCCTTGTACAGATACCAGAGAGCACTCAAGGCTGTGTTCTCTAGAAGGATCACAAAATAGTAAATGAAAAGCCTACAGCGTGTCCTTCCTTCCTTGACATTGAACCAGCTGAAGATATAGATTATCCCAACAACCATGTCGAAAACTATCTCCTCCCATTTAGTGATGCAAAACTCGGTTTCGCAGTGGACGATCCAGAAGGTCATGATGCACCAGTGCAGCACAATGAAGATCCCAAAGTACAGCTGGAAAACCGAGGCAAACAGAGCAAAAGTAATGACCCTTGCTGCGATTGTGAAGAAATGCCAGCAAAACTGGATTATAACAGCCATATAACTGATGGGCTTCTTGTCATCACGAGAGTCACGGAGGGCCTTTTGGTAGGAAGCCAAAGCCCAAGCCAGGGATACGAGAGATGCCGCAGCAGTAAGACCTAGGAGTAAACAGGAGATGCAGTTAAGGCATAATTAGTAGATCAGCAGTTGCTTCAAACTGGTGAGATCCTTGCTGCTTTACAAGCATTCTCCACCGTTGACATAATAAAACGCATTCTTTCTCCTTTAGCTCAGCCAGCACTGAAAAGTGGGCCTCTGCTGCGGAGATCTCATTGCCCTTACGGTGCTGGAGACACACAAACAAGTCAAACTACACTCTCAAACAACACTCTGTCAAACTACACTCTTAAATGCTTCTCTAGCAATTTTATGTTTGAAAACAAATTAATTGAGAACATTGAACAAGTCAGGAATAAGTATCTCTGTCAGCTTTGTGATTTAACAGCACCTACTGTGGCTATTGTTTCAAAGAAAGAATATGAATTTTCTGATTTTGATAAAGTCATTAAAGTAGCCTAATACCAGCAACCATGTCTTTCTAATTAAAATGCAAGTATCATACACATATAAAATAAAACAATAACAATGTGAGCGTAAATCTACATTTTTAAAATAGACTACCTACCTTACTCTTGCTGAGGGAAAAAAATATTGCCCGTTTTGATACCCGCTCCACTTTTAAACAGAATTTTGATAAGTAGAAAATGTCAAAAATTAAATTCCTGCCAGTCTGAAATTAAATTAATTTTAGAAATGTTGAAATTTTCTACTGAATTAACATTCTCAGCATAGAAGCTTGTAAAGTAGGGAGTTATGACTTAGGTTCAGATAGCTATTCCATCTCACATCCATCACAGTATTGCCTATGTAGAAGGCCCTCAGCTGTTGAATTTCTGGAAAACCTGTCAAATACTTTTTCACAAAAAAGAATAAAATATAAAATGATTTCTCATGAGATTTTCAAATTTTTTTTTTTTTTAAATGCACAAACTCTAAAACAAACAATTTCTATGTTTATTTGAATATTTATTATTCTTTTTTCCCCAAGTGAGTTTGATTGTTGTTGGTAAGTAAACTTAAAAAAAAAGTTGCTTTGCAACTGAATCTCATTTTTAAACTAAAGTTACTTCCATATCTTATCAGAAGAAATACCTTACATTGCCATTTAGGAATTTATATAATTCAGCATAATTATTCAAATAAATGCTTAACACTTAGATAGCATTCTGTTAGAAAAGAATGATAATTCTTCTTTACTAGAAGATTAAGTTTTATTTACTTACAACTCATATCAAGCTGCTTTGGATGGAAATTGGAATTCAACTGAAATGCAAAACCCCAGCATTTCAAGTGTATTTATTATTTTAATAAAATTGCAATAAATATGTTGTATACAGAGGAAAAATGTATCAAACGTTTTATACTTAAAATTGGCTTATTACCAAAGCAAAGTTTATATACAGTTAATGAATAAATTCATAAGTCTTAGCATCCCAGACTGACAATTTATTCATAGACCAGTTAAAGATAATGATGCTTCAGCTGACTCTATTTCTAAGTGGTTCCTTAACTTTGAACTAGTTATTAAAGTAAATCAAACTGAAATGAAGAAAACATTTATTTTGTCTGCTGTTAAAAGCCTTTTAATCATTTCAACAACTTTTAGTTCTGGATGCATAGAAAGTATTTTTCTGCCCCGTTCAATAGCCTTTTTTAGAACTTAACCATCAAGAATCTAGTTGATGGTTAAGTTATACATTTCAAGGATATAGAAATTTTATGCACATTTTGTTAATATGAAGTGGTAAATTTAAGCCTAAATAGTCGTTGCTATTCACCTTTGGAAAAAAGCTTATTTTAAAACAAAAAATGTAGGTTATGGAAGTAACACCTTATTCTGAAAGGAAAAAAGAAACCAACCAAAATAATCTATTTAAGCAATCTGCCTGGCTTAACGCATGAAGATTTTGCTCAGTATTGCAGAGGGATTCATTGCCTTCAGGAAAGGCTGTGTGCCAGGGCTTCTCCTTCAGCCACTGGCAGGGTGCTAATTGTGTTGTGAGCTCCCATGAACCCACAGATTTTTTTAAAAATAAAAATTATAATAAACAATCAGCAGAAATATAGAACAAATATAGATTCCAGGGAGGATTTTTAATAAAACTCTATCATTCTTCTTCCCATGCAGATGCCTGTATGCCAAAAAACCAACATTACACCTGGAATCCTCCTTCACAGAAGGAATAAACTGCCAGCAATGAAGACAGGAAGGAGACATGCTATAAACTGTTATTTTCATTTCTGACATGTATATTTGCTTTTCACACTCGGCTGCCTTTCAGTGACCATTATTCTTTGGAGACAACAAAATTGGCTGAAAATTGAAGTTCTTGTTTTCCTGTAGGAATGTTTTAAGTATTGGAAAAACACGGTTCAATTCCCTTATGAAATGAAAAGTTTGGAAAGGTCGATGAATAAGAGAAAGGATAAGAAAATCTTTCAATGCAAATAAGCCACTCTTAACAAGAGCTAAAAAAAAATAGTATGATCAGCACAGGAAAGAATAGTGTGAGAGAGAAATCCATGTATTTTCTCTGAAAATCTGACTTTAATGACCTCACACACTCCCCCAGACGTTTGTGGAGATATCATCAAGTTTTGCATTAGGAGGTGTAAAATCATTCAGTAATGCACACAGAATGTTACAAATAAAATGTTAAAATTCACAGGGCTTTCCAGTCTTCTAATGCTAATTAATTCATAGCCATTGTTTGAAAGAAAAAAGGAAGTACAAATGCAACATAATTCTGCTATTTAAATAGTCATTAATAGGGAAACATCCTTTTCTTTTCCAGAACAAACTCGGGGTGCTGGCATACAGGACATAAAAGGAGACAAAGGAATGTACAAAAGGAAAAAACTGCCAGTTAAAGCATCATGTATCTACTCTTGTGCTATTGGCAATGATGTTAGGGATACAGAATTAAGATAAGACAAAACGCTTCAAGGGCACCATCCAATTTTCTTTATTGATGAAACCTAGCACTAAAGAACTATTAAAAGTATAATTAATAATGCGAACAATAATGTAAAAGTGATGCAAATGGCAGTTTGCTAATAAATGTCACTGTATAAATAATTCATTGGGAATGGTTCAAGTGAATTATTGTTGCACAGAATCAATACTTTATTTACTAGAACATATTGATGTATTTGCTGAGTATGTGTTCATATAACTCTCTTTATCCTTATCTCAAAAGAACTACAATATATTTTTGTTACTATCAAAACAAAACTTTGATAGCACTAAGAGCACCAAGAGAAAAAGGATACCCTAGAGACCGAATGGAAAACAAAGAACTTGTAACCATGCAGGTGGTTTAGCTTTTGCAGTCATGAAGGTTTCTTTGCCATCCAGAAACGGACAGAGAAGATTGGGCTGTGCTCTGTGGGGCCACCATTCATGAAGAACAAGAACCAGACTTCCTGCTTGCTCAGCTGCAACCTCCACACTGTCTTTGGGCACTCCAGCAGCTTCCTTGTGTATTTGACAGTCTTTGATTTAGGGTCTTGATTTTGGAAATGAAGATCTTCTAGCCACTTTCAGCTGAATATATATACTTGTGCAACCACATGCTCATCTGCTACAAACTGTTAAAAGTCCACAAAAGCAGAAATTCTGTAAAATGGCCTTGGGAAACATGAAAGGAGGTTCCTATTTCTCCCTTTTCTACAGCTGAACCCTCAAAATCTTTCTGCAGTATATGATTTGGTCTCTAAAGTTCTGTCCTGAAGAGGAAAGATCACTTCACATATCGCATCAGGCAAATGATGCTTTTGCTTGTTTCTAAAACAGACACCTGCAGAAAAAGGCAGTTAGTGGGGAGCATACCCACCTGCTTCCAGCCTTTGTAGCTTAGCCCACCAACAGTGGTCTTAATAATGAGACTGGCCAATAATGCAATGTATTGGGACAACTTTCTGTCAGGAACTAATTAGAAGTCTGTTTTGAGTGAAAAAAGACAATTTATCCTCCTTTATCCTGTTAACAGTATGCACTACTTAATAATATTACTTGTATAAAGAAATGACAACTTTGTAATTACAGATGAGTTTCAGATGTCCTTAAGATAGCGCTCTTCCTGCCTGATAATGAAGGACAGAATTGCCTTGATTGAATTGTAATTTTAACTTCTTTTCCTGGAAATTATTCATTTCTGTATATAGAAAGGATGTTCTTGCATTTTATAGAGCATGGCATAGCTGTACCAGTATTTTAAATATAACACATCATACACTGCAATGAGTTACAGCTCATTAAAGGCAAGATAAAAAACACACAAACATGACTTCCACAAGAGAAGGCAACATACATGAGGGAAAAGAGAATGTATACAGAGATGGAGACATTCACAAATGTAATATCATTTCAAGGGATTCAAAGTCGAATAGGGACAGGAGAGCCAATGAAGTTCTCTTCCACAGCAGTTCTGAGAAATCTGACTGAAACATTCACAAGTAATTCAAATAGAATTGCTCACAAGAGATAAGGGTTTTCTGCATCACATTTCTGCTTGGCAAGTCACAACTTAATTGTATTCTGCTGACACCTTTGCCTTTGCATTATGGTTCTCCCAAAACACACTCGATTTATTTGACTTTGAGGAAAGCAATTCAATGTCTAAGCAGCATATATGATTTACTAGTTTGTATTTTTCTCCCACTCCTACAATATAATCATTAGACTGGAGTGTAACTGAAAAAAATATGGTTCTCATTCTCATTAATTTTATCTTACTCTTGATTTGTACTTGAGAGCATAAAGGCATATTTATTCAGGTCCATAAACAACTTTTTTTTTTTTTTTTCTACTCATATCAGTCCACAAATCCTATATAGAATAAGTACAGAACACCTCAGCTCAACTGAAAACCCTACAAATGAATGAAGTGATCAGGGAAAGTGCTTCTTGACATTCAACCTAATTTCAGAAATCAAACTCCTGCCAAGATTTCTGTCCCTGCTTCATCCTCTTTTTTAAAATTGTACTCATGTCAGCATTTCAGGAGTAAATTCGTGTAAAAGCAGGAATACCAAACACAGCAAGACATCTGGGCATGACAACATTGCCTGAGATCTGGGACCATGAAGCAAGAAAGCCTATTTTTATGAGCTTCCTACCCAGCTGGAGTAGCGACATTATATGTATCTAAGCTTCCAGGGGCTCCTCTGAACCAAAGCCAAGGATCTCCAAAATTCATAGTACCTCTGAGTCCTGTAGGAAACAGTGTATCATGACTGCATCACTCCAGCTCCAGAAGCTGGCTTGCTACATTTAAACAGCTGTTGTCACCTGCTCTATAAGTGTAGTTGTTGCCATCCTGCTCTGTAAGTGTAGCCACAAGCTTGAGGTTCTCCTGGAGGCCTTGCAGGCAGCTTGACAATAGTCTATGGGTTTCTCCACTAACTCTTTTATGCCTGCACACTAGTGTTGCCATGCATACAACATGGTATAAATTCATGCTTCCATGTGTGATTCAGCACACAGGATGCTTTGCATGCTTCAGGATCCGCTTTAGCTCGTATCAGAGACTGTGTGTCCAGGTTCTCAGTATGTGCCTTATGCTCAAGGGTCACATTCCCTGACAAATGCTGTGAGATGAAACCTGAAGATGAAGCTTACTTTTCTATGCTTTCCTATTATCTAAAGGGATAACAATATAAATGCTTGTTCTCAGTTGGATTATTTCCTTCCTTGATGACTGCAGAGGTAGCCTGCTGGGGGTACGCTGTAGCCCTGTACTCAAGCATCCAAAATGGAATCTGTCCTTACAGCCTTTTCTGTCATCAGGTTTCCTAGTCAGGGACACTTCATGTACGAGGATCCTTCCTGATACAATCTTTGCTGGCACATTTCTTTTTCAGTAGAGGGAAGCACCACTAACTCAATGTCTGCAGCCAGGTCCAACCCCCTAAAATATGCTGTATGCTTAACATACCTTTCTGTAGTCCAAGGTTTGCGGTCTTCTTGTCCAGGGGCATTCTCCATGAGCATGTTGCCAAGATAATCCTATTACTGTTTTGCCAGGATAATCCTATTACTTTCCCACATCAGCAAGTTTGTTTTACATTAGCTGTCCTAAACCATAATCAAAGGCTTTCTGTGTAATTGAAATAAGCTGCTTGAGGTCTGAAAAGGACTTTTTTCTTCTTTCTTAGGAGCCACTAGATCTGGTGATGCCCAGGTAGAAAAGGCACCTTACTGAAATATTCCACTTCCGTAGTTTTGCTTAGATTGTTCATTACCCACAAACAGGGGAGTCATAGTGTCTGAGGACACATCTCTAGTAGTTCATATTTCCAGTGTCTGTCAGGCTGCATTCACAACAGGGGATATTTAAGGCAATACTGATGGTTTCATCAGCTCACCTGCCAACATTTGCCTTAACTTTTTCCCACTGTGTACTGGGGTGGGGTAACGCAGCCTAAGGGATGACACAAACTCTGCCTGGTTGAAATTTAAGTCAGATTTATGCCACATACTTCTTCTCACAAGTGTTAAGTAATGCTTAGAAAGCATGCTAGCCTATATAGGAATAATTTCTCCCACGATTCCTTGTAGCTGCTTTCTGCAGATACTTCTGCTGAGACAATTCCAGCTATTTCTTTAATTTGTCTCTCTACAACAACTTGCCTTTGCCCTGGAAGTCTAGAATCATTATCTATAGATATAAAATGTTACTTTCAGCCTTACTCATTTTATCTACTTGTAAATTTTTCCAGCAGACGACCAAAGTCAACTAAGAAAAGTTTGGCTTGTTGTACATATCATTAGCTGATTCTTAGGGTCTGTACCAGACACCTGCTTAATGATTTGCCTCCTCCTGCATTCAAGGTCATATCCACCTTAGAAAATCTGTTAGACGTACTGTTGTGATGTTTCTGCTGAAGAGCAATCCTGGCTCTTAAATCATAGCTTTAAACAGGTCCACAGCTGAATGATGGTTATAATTTTACTTCAAGCAACAAAACTGATCATCAAGCGCCAAGAAGTTTCCCTTTGACTCTCCCTCAAATCTGAACTAAATCTTTTACCCAAATTTTGTTGTCAGTATCTCTGGAATTCTTTTGGAAACTGCGAATAAAATCTACAGATGAAAGTCAGCTTAGCATGCTAGGACCACAAGAATGATGAAGTTCAGACCTTTCCTGTATCTGAAGAGATTACAGTCAGTAATTCAGAGCCCTCTTTCCTAACAATGAAAGGATTTGGAGGCACAACAACCAAAAGCTCTTTTAACTTCTTATCAATCTGTAAAATAATTGGCTCTTTAAGATACTTGAAGCCACACTTCAAAAAATATGCTAGCTAAGGCCAGTTATTAGCTGAGTGAGCATCCTGGGTGATCTCTTCTCCTCCCTCACAAGTACATTTTCCTAATACTTGTTAGTTTCTCGTTCTGCTAAAGAAATGTTACATTTATAAGTTACAATTCCAGAGTCCTTATTAGCCACTAATCAAGTCCAGTCCTTCACAGGCAGTGACAACCGTCAGGTACTCATGTATGTCATGCAGTCTGTGTGCTGCCAAGCTTGGCAAGACAGCAGGAGATCATTCTGCCTGTTAGGAAGCTAAACTTAGACTTCTGTACTTTCACAGCCAGACTCCTTGCCTGTTAGATAATTTGGTATCTTTATATTCCAGTGAAGTATGTGCAGCATAAACATACCCACTCACTCTAGGCTCATCTCCATGATTTGTACATTTCTTTTTGGCAAAAAAAGTGCTTTTGATGTCTTGAGGTTGCTGCAAGTAGCTTATAACAATCAAGGGATTATCTGTAGACAGCAGGAGCCCCAAGCAGAACAAAACTCATGCCTTTGCCTCTTGAGAAGAAACAACATCATGATAACATAGTGCTAAGGTAAAGAGAGGGCACCATCTATGGGAGAAGACTCCACCTGCACTGCTCCTGCAATGCATAGTACATAGGACACCTTCCATAAAGTCACAAGCAGAAGCAGTAGCAATTATCCCTGCTGCCCAACAGGAGAAATAGAAAAAGATGTAAGCTGTCAGACACATAGGAATTCCTGTTAAAACATAAGTTCTGAGGAAATGCCTTCCTCAGAGTTCTGCACTGTAGGCACCAGGGTGAGAGAAGAAGAAGATGACCACAGTGGAGCAGCTGCAGCCTGTGAAGGACCATGGTTGAGGAGATATCCACCTTGAAGCCCACAGGTATTTCTTGAAGGCAACTGCAGCCTGCGGAGAGCCCACACTGGAGCAGGTTTATCCTGAAGGAACTGTATCCTGTGGGAAGGACCCCAGGCTGGAACAGAGGAAGAAGTGAGGAGGAATGAGGAGGAGACACAAAGTGTTATGGACTGACTGCAACCCTCCATTCCTCATCACCTCGTGCTGTTCAGGGGGAGGAGGTGGAAGGGTCAGGAATGAAGGAGTGAAGTTGAAGGTGATAAAAAGAGGATGCAGGGGGGAAGGCGTTGGTTTAATTTGGTTTTGTTTCTTACTATCCACATCTATTTTAACCGGCAATAAATTAAATCAATTTTCCACAAGTTAAGTCTGCATTGCCCATGATGGTAACTGGTAAGGGATTTCTTGCCTTGTCTTTGCCACAACTCACAGAGATTTTCACCTTATTTTCCTCCCTTGTGCTGTTGAGAATGGGCAGTATGTGAGCAGCTGGGTGGGTTCCAATCTGGAAATTGGAAAGCTACTGCAAAAACAGCTTTTCTCTGAAGAGAAAAGTATAAAATCTGGAAAAACAAAGCAGATATCAATATTTGTTTGTTTTAATTTAACAGAGTCACAACAAATTTTCTTTTTTTCTTTAGTGAAATGTGCAGAAAATTCAGTACTTCAGTGATATGTTTCATGGATTGATCAATTGATCGATCTATCTATCTAGTGAGATAGAATGATAACAGTCAGTGTACAATAAGAATTCAGAAGTTTCAAACAAGGGAGAAAACATACTTCCAAGGGATATTTACTTTCACTTTAAAAATGGACAATTTTTTTTTCCAGTCTGACTTTATCTACCTTTGGTTTTCAGCCACAGATTTGGATGAAGTTCTGCTGAGTTCAAACTTACTAAAGCATTATACCTGATATTTCTAAGGCTCTTAATCATCTGTGTGGTTAATGAATATCCATAGACGTGTTAAAAGCATTGACAAAGCAACTTCAAAATAAATCTTAAATATCTGAAGACAATTTTCCTAAGCCTGAAATGAGCTCTTGAAAGACAGATGTTCTTACTATTAACCAAGCTTTCTGATGTGTTTTCCACCAGAAAAACAGCTTAAAATGACCATACTGGCTGCAAAACATAAAAAAAAAATAGTATCTGGCACATTCAAATTATCTCTTCTAGTATTTTCTTCAAGAGGTACTGAATATCATAAAACATACATAGCAGTATCTCACTGGCACTAGAAATGTCTGCTGAGGAGTTGGAAGAGGAAAGGCTAAATGAATACTTCAAATTCACCAGAGATGTTTTTTATTTTTTTTTAGATATTACACTAGCAGTGGTCAGCATCCAACACAGAGAAGACTAGAAGCCAAGACATGTTTTGGCATGAAAAATATCCCAAAAACCTTATATTAAATCTTGTTACAAATCAATAACATGGGACCAGGTCACTGGCAACAAAACACTGACTCCATGCAGAAAGGTAGCACGGGGCCGTTACTGCCCTTAAATCTCCTTAAGCCATAACTTTAGGACTGGCTTTCCGTGGTTCATGGCCTTACATTGGCTTTCTGAAAGAGAATAAATTTCAGCCTCATTAAGCAACTGATTTTTCTCCCACTTGCACATTAAAGTCATTCTGATGTTAGACCCTTATTTGACACAATTTGTCTAAGAAATATTTTATATAGATAGCATTTTTCCGTGTTTGCCTTTTAAGCTTCTCTAAGCTTTTCAGCTCTGAAAAGATGCTGAGGATAATGCCTCATATGGTGCCCAGGGACAAAAGGCAATTAGTATCACTCTTGAAAAGGAAATCGATTTAGCATTTGTGCAATCCCTCCCAGAAGAGGGAAAACTGGAGCTGTTAGATTTGCTGGTACATGATGCTATTGAAGTTTCCTCTGGATAAAACAGAAATATCATAGTTCTCACTCTTTGTTATGTTTCTTTCACTTTGAAAAACTTCAAATACCTTCTCAAAATAGTTCATTAACTATACTTATTTTTCTGTTAGTGGAAAAGCAATGATTAACCTCCTCTTCCCCTTCCCAAAAGAAAATCCATATTTTCACCTACTGTGCAGATAATGTAAATTGAAGCAAAGTTGAACTAACTGATCTGAAGACTGTTCATTATATTCCAGGAAGTCTGAAAATTATTTCTGCCCAGCTTTGGATTATTTTAGATCCCATGCTTATATCTTTGTCTTCAATATTAGTTACGAAGCCATTTATTTTAGGTAAGGAAGCTCTACAACTATATATATCTTTGATAAATCTAGAATACGTCCGCATGATATACATAGGTAAACATTATGTATCTGTCTACACTTTCTATGTACAGCATATTTAGATTTATATACTACATACAAACTGATAAACTGGCACAATTTGAAGACTCCAAGAAAAGTAATGAGTCAACATTTCCTCTGAAAAGCTTTTTCAATATTTATATGTGGTATGTGCCAAAAAATTGCACCTCATTGCAAGATTAGATTAATCTAATTTCAATTTCTGGTGCTTGTCTAGAAGATTGAAAAAGCTTCCCTGGCACCTGCCACCAAACATTTTTCTCATGTACAAGTACCCATAGCGGATGATTGAATTACTTCTTCAGCCTTTTCCCAATATTCTGGGCTGAGGAGTCCCTTAAAGTCTCATATCCAAACGGTTGACTGATGGCCTTTGGGACCATTTTGTTTCCCTCCCTTGAATTTCCTTCAGTAGCTCCATCCTCCAGAAGGTGTGACTCACAGAACAGGGCACAGACTTAACAGTGGTCTCACTGTTGATGTTCAGAGTGACATCTATTGGATATCTTCCTTCTACACCCATGGATCAAAGTAAGGCTTGAAGCCACAACTTGACACAGACCTCAGAAAAAAGCTCTCCTCTCTGCTGACTGCCATGCCATCCTCTGAATTTCCTCACTCATTCTTTCCTGATTTTTATATCCATCTAGAAGACAGCTTTGAGTTCACATAATGTGTGCCCTACTCACTCCTACTTCAAGATTGCATATGATTTGAAGTCCTATGAACTTAAAAAGATTAAAATACATTATTCTTTACAACTGTTGTCATCATTCTAACTTGTAGACTTGTGAAAGTCAACACATTTGGGTAACAAGACTTAACATTCATGAAACAATTGTTTGCAGAATTCTACTGTCTAGCCTCTAATTCTTGGTTAGCTGAGTACACAGTAAACCTCTCTATACTGAATCAACATCAGTCTAATCTCTACTTATTTTTTAGATCTGTACTCTTTTTCTTTGATAGTTTTAAGACTTGTTTCTTTATGTATCTGCACATCAGTTTGCTTCACAGTAATTTTTAAGAATGATCAAGTCATGTCAACAGATTTTGTCATAGAAATAGATAACTCAAAAATACAAGTTCTATGAAGTTCAGGGAAAAGAGCAGCTAGAGAAGGGTCCGAAGAAGTGATCCCACCAAGAGAAAAACAGGCTTCAGGCATTCATTCTTTTGTCTGAATTTCATTAATTTTTATGCCTTCAAGTATTTTTATTCTGAGAGCCAGGGACCAATCAGTAAGTGAATAAATATGTTGCTGGCTGCTGGCAAAGCCACATAGATACAACTCTGCGCTAATCCCAGCTGATATTCCTTTTCACTCATCCACACCCAGGGTCATGAGAACTGGGAATGAGGCAGGGAGTCACAGAATCAGAGGGGAAGGGGCTGGAAGGGACCTCTGGAGATCATCTTGTCAAACCTCCCTGCTAAAGCACAGTCAGGTTCCCCAGGAGGGTGTCCAGCTGGGTTTGGAGTCTCTCCAGATAAGGAGACTCCACAATCTCTCTGGGGAGTCTGGTCCAGGTCTCCAACACCCTCACAGGAAATAAGTTTCTCCTCATGTTCAGATGGAAACTCCTGGGTTCCAGTTTATGCCTGTTGCCCCTTGTCCTACCACTAGGCATCACTGAAAAGAGTCTGACCCCATCCTCTTGGTACCCACCCTTTAGATATTTATAAATACTTATAACAGTGACATTTAAAATACCTAGATATTTATAAGAGTCAACAGTACAGTGTGAAAATCCATGGGATCCGAGGAAAAGTTGGAGATATTTTGAGGGCAATGGTTAAGGGCAGTGTAGGAATAGGACACGTTATGTGAGAAGGCTATAAGGACAACCGTTATGTGTTTATTCCTACAGCAGAGATGGTAAGAAGAGAGTAGGAAATAAGAACTAATTATTTTTGCTGCTTGAAGAACCTATAAAATTTTCTTAACAGGCATTCTGCTTTTCTGCAATTCACCTGCTTCTTCAACATTTTGTTAAAAATTGTTTCACTGTCTCTAGACATCTGCAACAGGGTCCTCCAAGCTGGAGTCAGTATAGTTTGGGCTGGAAATAGAACACAGAGAGCCCCATAACTGGAACTCAAAAATTCTCATTATGTTTGTTTTAGAGAGTACTGAACACCTACCTGAAAGAGCAAAAAAATGGGTATTAGATTTACAGCAGCGTGACTTTCCATGAAGTTCTTGGCAGACACAAAGGGGGAAGTGGCAACCTAATATTTATTTGATTTATTGGTTTGTTGATATGGTGTGACAGCAGATTAGCAAGGCATTTTTTCTGACACTGAAGTTGATCAAGAGGTTGTCAATTCCCATCACTGCCACATTTTTACAAACAAAATTACAAGAACAGGCTCTTCTCAGTGGTGTCTGGTGACAGGACTAGGGGCAATGGCCACAAGCTGATGAACAAGAGGTTCAACCTGAAGGTAAGGAAGAACTTCTTTACAATGAGAGTACCAGACCACTGGAACGGGCAGCCCAGGGTGGAGTCTCCATCTCTGGAGACTTTCAAGGCCTGCCTGGACGTGTTCCTGGGCGCTGTACTCGCGGGGATCCTGCTCTGGCAGGGGGGTGGACTAGATGATCTTGCGAGGTCACTTCCAACCCCTAACATCCTGTGAATCTGTGAACACAGCATTCAATCTACACTAGTAACCTAACAACACTAAATATTTTGATACAAAAATCCAGTGTTTTCTCAACAACAGCAGCAAGAGCAACAATGGATGAAAGCTCAGAGGCAGTAGCTCTAAACCTTTTGGTGAATTCACCACAACAATAAAATGCTTCCACTCTGGTCCTGATTTGAAGGGGAAAGAAGATAGAACATGTGCCCATGATGGGAGGGAGGAAGGTGAGGATATGTTATTTCCCTTTAGCTTTGGTAGTTGATTGGGTGTGCAACAGTGAATTACTTCATTCAGCCTGCAAAGAAAAAGTTTATGCTTGCTACAACTACATTTAGATAATTTATCCCTCTCAGTCAACTGAAACCATAGGCACCCCTTCAAAACCAGCTATGCCACAAAAACACTGCCATACTAAGAATCAAACCCAGTATCATGACAAGCAAATATCACATTTCAAGATTTGAAAAGTAATATGGGAAGGGTTTAAATTTCCAGTTAGAACAACAACAACAAAAAAAAGTGTTATGATCTAATTGAGTAAGTGAAATTTTTTAGTTTTATTAACTGCTTCATATTTTAACATGAGATTTTTCCAAAGCAGCCCCCATTATCTAGGGATTTTCAACGCATTTTCTTTTGTTCTCTCTAATGCTTCTACTTGCTGAATTATATCATCAGAACAACCCCTGCCCTATGCCTCCATTCATTTTTATTACCTCTCTTTCTCATAATGAGGTGAGAAAAAACCTGAATACAATAGCCAAGTAATCAAGGTAAAGTTCCACAGAATGCAGGAATATATTTATAATTATTTCCCATCACATTATATTTCTGTTCGCATTAAAATATTTTATGCTTTTCACAGAGTATTGAGATCCATAAATTCAAAATTTAACGTTAAAATAGTTATAGCCAAGCTCTCAAAACGCCCTATTCTCAGTGCAATTGTGAGAGTTCATAAACCGCATTATCTCAGAGGCTTACAGGAAATGAGCCATGTTCATGCAAAAGACGTGTCTGCCAATATTCAGTTAGTAAAACACTAGTTTGGTCCCCAGTATAAGATTCCCTCTCCTTTATCTGGGCAGAAAAGGTGACAAAAATTCCCCTTATAGCACCATTGTATTCCTCTAAGCTATTCAAGCTGAGCAACACATTAGGTTCCAGAATGTGCGTATTCCTGTGAATGGGGTGTTTTAACAATGCTTTGCAGATCTAACACCTTTTCTTAAAATATTTTAGTATTCTCTATAATTGTTCAATTATTCTTAAAAAAGCTCATGAAGAATGTCAGTATGACATGCATTTTCCTGATGGATGAACGATGGAAAGAGGAACTGAATGATTTGCCTGAAATACCAGTGTTTCAAGAGGAGGAACCCTGGGGTTTTAAAGCAGAGTCCATTACCCTAGCCAGAAGGAATGTGTCTTCAGTGACACCTGAGTACCACTTCACAGCAGACTCCTTGGCCAAACTTCCAAACAACAGATTAGCTGCCTGCATTTGTACTGTTGCTATCTGTGGACTTGAGCACCATTGTCCATGAGCCAGGATTCTAATTTATGCCTGGTCTGCAAAAGCGACCTTATCAGCATTGGAGCTTTGGAGAGTTGTTTCCTGAGTGATCAGGTTACCAGAAAGGTAAACAACTTGTATATTTGGAAATTGAGTTCCATTCAATCCAACAAGAGCAACTGGGCTCTGAAAATAGGTCAAAGCAACAACAAGAAAATGTTTTCAAATTAGCCTTCAACAGTACTGGGCAGTGACATGGATTTCACTCTTACAGGCACGTGGCTAGAGCAATTACAATTCAGAATGATCACAACCAGATTTCTCAAGAGCTATATAAATAAAACCACCTTATCAATTTAACAGCTCTCTACATCCAGGATCAAGAACTGCTTTGTTTATCTTCCTACAACTGCAGGTGAAATTCTGTGCCTGTGCTCACCCAAGGCAGCATCTAACCACTATCTTTCAAGCACACTGAGAACCCCTGCCACAAACACGGCCACACCTTTGGGTGAGTATGGGAGATATTTTCTCAGAGCTTTTCCAACTTTAGATGCCATTCACAAGATTATCAGAGCGGTGATAGATTCGTCCCAGACTGCACATTTGTGCAAACAAACTTCTAATGGGTTTCATGCTAATTCACTGGCAATAACTGTTAGATGAAATAATTCTTCTTAGATTAGTTTTACAGAAGTGTAAAATTTCAATAGTTTTCCCCATCTGAAAGAGACTTGAGGACTGGGTATTTATGAGTATAAATTCTATGGATCATTAGCAGAATTTGCTTTGCTAAATCCTTATGGGCCTTTTGAAAATGTTTTCTCAGATATACTTAGTACAATTATTCAATCAAACACTCTGACTTGAATTTATTATTTCTGGTCAATGTCACATTCCAGCGCAGTCACGTCTGGTACTTCTGTACTTGTTGCCGTAGCGCATATACTTTGCTGGTTAAATAGCAATTTCATAGCGACCCCGGAATAAATAAGGATATTGGCTTAAATCCATACTTTCTGAAATACTCAAGATGACTGGAGGCAAAGATTTACTACTTGCTTTAAATTATTTTGCGTATTTAGAACAGTAATCAAGCAGTAATTTTAGTGGCATATTAGTAGAATATTAAAAAAATGTTCCCTAACTCTATAAAAGCAAATGTACACTAGGTATCACCCACCTGAACAGAATTATTACTGCATGGTAATATTGTCCTCAAAATAGAAGTTTATCATGTGAGCACTTACGCTCACATAATGTATGCCAGGCTATCATATAATTATTACTCTGCATAGCGTATAATTACGGAAACTGGAGAATATTCTGGGCCTGCAGTGTCTCTACTGTTGGACTGTTTGGTAAACTTGATTGGCAGCTTCTCTGTTAATTTTTTTTTTAACCAGCAGGGAATCAAGTTGTGCAGTCACTTTGAGTGACAGCTAAAGAAAACCAACTAATAAGTGAACGCCCCACACCGCATTTTAAAAATGCAAACACCAACCAGAAAAAGAAATTGAAGTAGTCAATTTGTATAATAAATGACTTTATAAGGCATGCACGATAACAGAAGTGAGGAAAAATGGGATGCCGATCCAGGTGGGCTGCCTGCAGCAGGCATCCACAGCACAGGATGCCTTTACATCCCCAAAGGCAAACACTGCATACCTTGGTTAAAATACCAATTAATTAAATACCTTGTTAATATAATTAGTTTACTTATTTTTGGTTTCCTGGGATGAAATTAACCCAAGCACCTTTTGCGCCTTTGAAGACAAAGGCTTTAAGAATCACAAATACAGGAAACGTAGGTCCTCAGCCCTTAAAGTAGTGGGAGGGTGGAAAAAGGGAGCTTGCCAATACATTGAGCTGGTATAAATTAAAGCAGCTTGAAGGTGGCTGTCATTTGCCTTTGCTGCCGACAGTTTTAAAGGACTATTTATTCAGCTGATGAGCTATGGAGGAGTGTAGCCACGTCACCTCTCCTAGGGCCATGCTCTCTGCATGAGAGGGAACAGCTACTTGCCTTCCAGAACATCAAGGAATCACTGCACACTGGAAAGCTCTCCTGCTGTCCCTGGCTGTGAGTTAAGGGCTGCTTGGTGGTGGGAGTGATTGCTTATGTTTGTGAAATAGGTCAGCCTGCCAAGCAACACAAGGCTCTTGCCTCAGTTACAAAGCATCAAAGCCCCAGCAAATCACCTAAGCTGAAGGTATGAGAGAGAAGATGGTGAAGGAGGGAGGGAAGAAAGCAGTGCAAAGGTTTCATGCGTTGTAAGCAACTAGAAAACACCTGTGACTCTTTCCATGAGGAAAAATAAGGCTCTCCAGAACTGCTTTCAGTCCAGGCACAAAACCACAAGTGAGAAAAAGTGCACTGCAAAGGAACATAAAGGAGTTGTTTGTTAATACACTCTCTTTCTTGTGCTGACTGTACTTGCCAAAGTTTCACCTTAGGAGTAAAAGTTTTTGCTTCTGTTTGTTGAATGGTGACCCAAGGTGCAAAGGCAACATATAATAGAGTACGATCTGAGGCATGTGAAATCCATCGTAAGAAGGATTTCAGCTGAAATTTGTGAAAAGTTCTGGTCCCAGTTTCAAAAGTAACTTAAACTTAGACCTGTAGCAGTATTTAGGTGTTTAAACTCCCTGATGTCAGCAGGAATCAGACCTTAAAGCACTTCAGATGAAATCCTATGGGACAAGATCTCCACATTTAAAAATAACATAGACATTAGGTTTTCTATAAGACCTCTACTGCAGCTCAAAATAAACCCTTATGTTGAACCTCAGCGCCAGTTCCAATTCAGTTATAGTTTTAGAAATGTAACCTGAGGGCACATTGACTTGGTCCCTTGCTGAGGACGTATTTGCTGGCTGACTGCGAAAATGACACTTTCCCCAAGGCTTGAACTATATTTTGACTGGTAGTTTTCTTCTGCTGACTTTTAAATGTTCAGCCTCAGTCTGCTTTTTCCAGGGGCAGACAAAGAGGTTCTTTCTAGCTAGGATACTTCCTGTCTCAAATGAGAACTTCCTGCCTTTGGTCACCCAGGCACTCATGAACTTGCTTTTCTTCTATACTGAAGCTCCTACTGAAACAAGAGTAGAAATCAATGAAAAATCCAAGACAAGGTAAAAGCAGCATTAGAACAACCTTCCAGGAGGGGAAACACCTAATCATTCAGAGATCAATGTATTCCTAGAGCAAGAGTCCTCTGACAAATTGCTGATTCCTTGCCACAGTCCATGTTTTTTACTAAACCCTGCAAAGTGAGCATTAACAGATGTAAGGACCTTCTCCAACTACTGAAGAACTGAGCACAGTCACACAAGGTGTCCCTCAAGTGCACAAGTGCTCCACACTAACTAGCCATCAGTGTAGGCAGGTAGAACTACCTACCATGAAATCCAGGCCGAAGCGAAGAGAAACTCAGTTGCCATCTATTCAAATTACAGCATAGGTATCGTTCTAACATATCCTCCCAGGGTCATTTTGCTGAAAACACAGCATAATACCCTATCTTACTAAGATATATTACTAGCAAAGCCTTAGGGTATACAAAAAACCCCGTATACGCATGTCTCAACTTTTTTTCTGAATGACTGAATACAGAGGAATAGAAGAAGCAGCAATATAGCAAACTGCTTCACTAATGTACAGCCAGCTGAAACATCAAATAAACCCAGGAAACGTGAAAAAATCCAACCCATGATTCTGGCAGAGATAAAACTATTATTGCCCTTTTACCATTTGTGATTATCTTCTGCAATCCAAAGGAACACCGTGCCAGAAGTTTCTTTTTTCAAAAAAATTTTGGTTATACTCAGAAAAAATTCAGACGACGTTCAACATAACTCACCAACCTTCAAGGTTAATTGTCAAATCCTACAGGATACCATGTCAGCTTCTCTGTGGGAAATACAGGCTTTTGATCATCAGACTGTCAGCTGTATTTGTTTATAAGTCAGTGTTTGTAGAAACACATCTAATGGCTACACTTAGAGGTTGTGCCACAATACTGCAAAAACTGGTCTCATACAGAGGTAAACAGTTTGGAAAGTTTAACCCTCCTCATCTGTGATGTGCTCTGACAGCCTGCGGATGCCAACTGCCTGCAGACAGCACCGGAGAGGAAGAGCTGTGGGGATGTCAGGAGAGGAGACAGCAGCTTATTTGGATGAAAATTTACAGCTTAAAATGCTAGAATGGAAAATCTGCAGGGCATTGCAGGAAGGTCAATGATATGGACGTTAAGACTGGGAACAGATTCACAGCTGACTTAATCCTGCGTGAGTTTCCTCTCTGAGACCATGAATATTTATTCTAAATAATCAATTATTTGCATTAGATAGTATCCAAGTATATTAATTATAAATATATTTAAAATACAGTATTATTTAAAAACGTAAGGCATCTAGCACAGTCACCCTAGACAAGCATGCAAAAGTTTTCCACAAGATTTTCAAGGTCTAACATAGTGCAGACTTAAAATAACCATGTCTCACACTCATCTGTCCTGAAATAGTCTCCTAAGCAAATATGAGCTGAGTGTCAGTAAATCCAGTGTCTGATGCACTCCTCTTCCAGCTAATAGAGCCTACACTATCAAACAACCTTCTCAGTTAAAGTCCCCTCCATATTTATGGTTGAACCTCAAACATCCTTGTAAAGTATTATTATGTCTCTATTTCCCATTTATAAATTAAAAACTGAGATATATAGACTCCTTTAAGAAATTTAAGCAGTTTCTTTGACACTTTGGGCACTGATGAACCATCAGCTCATCCCGCTATCTCCATGTAGCCAGCTTAGGTATTTTTAGAAAGGAAATGCAATCTGACTCCAGTCGTAGTATAAGATACCTAGGTAAAACTTAATGGACAGGGATATACAGACAGTTGGACCTTAATTTCTATGAAACTGCAGCTGGCCAAACCAAGAGAATGACCCGTGGGAGAAGTTGCAGGATTAATCCATTTTCCCATGCCCTTTTCTATCTTTCTCCATTTTCTCTTGCTAAGAACAGAAAATTCCAGGGTCAAGAATATTTTGCAGAAAGCATCATACTTTTTCCCTTAAGCCCATCAATAAATCTTCAAATGCAAGCAGTGCCCTGATATTTCAGAAAGCATATTCCATGGAGACAAAAAGGAAAGAATAAAATAAATAAAAAACCCTCACCCAGCAGACAGGGTGTAACTGATAATATCATTCACATCAAGTCCAAAGTATAAATACACAGCTGTGTTCATCTCCAGTGAATGAAAGAGGAAAAGCTGTAGGGCAGTGTTTATATATCCTTATTCATGCAAGGCAGCGTTGTCCTGTTCCCATAGTAGGAGGACTACCCAAGATCATTGTCAGGATACCAGAAGCTGTCCTTAATGACATTTAATGTGCTTGAGGAGATGCAATTTTTTTTTTTCTCCACAGAAATGTGGCTCTGGGCAGAGCATACAGCAGCCTTCAGTACCTAAAGGGGGCCTACAAAAAACCTGGAGAGGGACTTTTTACAAGGGCTTGCAGTGAAAGGACAAGGGGTAATAGCTTAAAACTATAAGGGGGTAGATTTAGGTTAGATGTAAGGAAAAAATTCTTCACTGTGAGGATGGTGAGACACTGAAACAGGTTGCCCTGGGAAGCTGTGGATGCCCCCACCCTGGAAGGGTTCAAGGACAGGTTGGATGGGGATTTGAGCAATCTGGTCTAGTGGCAGGTGCCCATGGCAGGGGGGCTGGAACTAGATGACCGTTAAGATCTCTTCCAACCCAAACCATTCTATGCTTCTATGGTCACAAAAGTAAAATTCAGAGGTGCAAACAACCTGTCCATGGCCTGTTAACTCTGCAGAACCAGATTGTTCAACTTGCTTGTTATATAGAAATGTAATAAGAATAGCATCTGAACAGTAAATATACTATAAATATATAAATATATCCCTTGTAGGGTGTTTCTGTAAACAGTATAAAAATAAAAAAGTCTTGTCAAAAAGAAGCCTTGAAAGAAAACGTTGCCCTTAAGTGTTACTAAAAGGGACAGTAAATTCAAAATAAAGATATTCTGGCTTGTGCAAGCCAAAATCAAGAACCAGCTAATTGCATACAGGCAGATATAGGCTTACCAGTGAAGACAAGCCACCTCTAGTGTCTTCTTTTCAGACCAGCCAGTATGGTGTGGACCTATACTGCAGGACATGACTGAGGCTGTGAAGCTCCGCAACACCTTTTTGCTGTGTACCCATGTTCTCCCACCTTTTGCCTACTCTTTCTGGCAACCTATGTTGGTTCACCTGGCTTCACATGAGTGTGACTGACTCCATGATGGTGATGAGGGAGCATCCTCAAAGACAACAGTCCTGACAGGACCATTACTAAGGTTAGGATAAGTTTCAGACAGCTGCTGTAATTTTTGCAGGAGACCATTCCAGCATTTGGGCAGGGGAATTAGGTGATGGAAACCTAGGCCTTGAGAGGTGATAAGCATAGATGAGTCCTGCAGGAGTGGATGTTTGATTATTTAGTTGATAGAAGTGTTAGAAACCATGTAACATTTAGGTAGATGATTCAATAGACACAGACACTAACTTGTGATGATTTCCCACTTTGCTAGGGTCTTTTTAAAGTACCTGATTACCTGCAAAGAACAGTGGTGATGACTCATTTTTTATTAATAGCACAGCAAGAGAAAACCTTCTCTCATATGTAAATACCAGTGAAGAAAGGTTCAGGAGATGGGTGTTGCCACATTGGCTCACACAAATGTGCACGGAGCCTTGTATCTGTGGCAATTGCCCAGAGCAGTCACCTAGGGAAAAGTACACAAACAGGGCAGCCCTACTCCCCTCATTCCCCAAGTGTGGATTTATGTTCTAGCTACCTTCCATTCTCTCTCTCTTCTATGACTGCTCCCAGCTTCTCTTTGGACTTAGGTAACATTTATCATCTAGAACATCCTCTAGCAAGAAACTCCACTCCTTAGATATACCCTCTATGAAAAGTCACATCTGTTTATCCATTCTGAACCTACCATCTGCTAATTTCCCTTAATCATGAGACCCTGTACCAAAAACCACTTGCAAACTACTGGCCACTCCTCATTACACTCACAAGTTCTTATTTGATATAGATAATTCTAGTTTTTGGTTTTCAGAAAAGTCTGTAAACATGGTCTATATGTGTTCAATGTCCTCAATGTAATAATACATCTACTTTTTTCCTCCAGAGAAGAGAAGAGAAGCTGCCACTAGGACAAAGAAGACACTGCAGAGCTGAATCGGGCACTGTAGGATTGACTCATTCCTGGTAGAGGGTGGAAAAAGCCAATGCTAGGTGTAATGGATAACCTGTAGTTTGTTAATCAAACTTTGATTGTTTAATTGTTTTCTTCTAATTGTTTTTCTTGCTTGCTTTGAAACTCATTTTGCCTGCTTAAAGATTAACCAACAGAACTTGCTGTAAGAGCAGTCTGTTCGAAATCGCATGCTTGCTTGCTTTGAACCTATAGCTATTCTGTGTTGTAAACAATGAAAATAGGGGGAAGAATTGGGGTTAGGTTGGGTAATCACGTGTGTAAAGAAACAGTCACCAAGAATGACACAACCCCCTCCTTCAAGACCACTGGAAGGCAGAAAGGACCCCCTAGCAACAGCTGACGCAGCCACAGAAGGAAGAAAGAGATACATTACAGTGGAAAAAAGAAGAGTATAGAGTAAGAGACTTTGGGGGGGCTGTTGCGTGCTGTTGGTGGAGTGAGGAAACTCCCCGGCCGCCCAGCGCTGTTTTACTTATTGCTGCTTGCTTAATAAAATTACTAAATTAATATTGGCGTGGTTTCACTAATAAACTATAACACTAGGTTTTCCCTGCAGCATAATGGGGCTGTTCCAGTCAGAAAGATGAGAGAGAAAGAGATACAACTGTTCAGTAAGCTCCCTGAGGATGAGACCAAAACAAAATATCTGCATGTCTAATACTTTTTTCTATGTATTTACTAATCTACATTTGTATATACTGCAATCAGCAATGAAATAGTTAACTGAGTGAACTCCAATATCTAGCATTGTTTTAATTTACTTCATAACTATAGGGATTACAAATTTTATAAGTATCTAAAATTCTGGAGAACAAAATGTTATCCTCAAAGAAGACCAAGTTACTTTCCAACTCATCTGAACTGAGCCTTGGGCAGGAGCAGCAGAAGCTTTAGTGTGAGTTGTTTTCTTACTTTATTCTCAGTTTCTGAGGCTGTACAATTCTTACAGCATACACTAATACATCAGACACATCCTGTTGATGAGGGAAGATACTGGAAGAGAATTAGGTCTATTTAAGTCAGCAGACCCTCATGTATTTCTCATAGAAAAGAAGCAGAATGATAAAATGGAAGCCTGCAAAACACCAGTTGCTCACTATTGCTGAGTATCTCTATTTATGAGCCAGAGAAGTTTGAGGCATCAGGCCTGCTGATGTCATTTATAGGAAAAATCAAAGAAGTTAAGAAAACAGTTTAAATGAAACACACAATTTGAACATGTACCTTTGCAATAGGCTGGTATGGAAAGCAAAAAGAAGCTATTAAGACTGCTTACCTGAACTTTTATTATTACTAGATGATCTTTTTCTGCTCTCTTCAGAAAATAGGAAGAACAGAGAAAAGTCTGCTTGTAAGAGGAGTGATTATGTTGAATTGGCTGAAGAGCACAGCAAAGTCACCAGACTGTGTACAGGACCTGCTGCCCTCAAAGTCCCTAAATGCTGCTTACTTGGACAATTGTCCTAGAATCAATTTTGGCAATTATGCAATTTTTTGAAAGTGTTTGCCCTAGAGCTGTTATGGTATTATATTCTGAACCAGCAGCTCCAATTGCCTTTTGGAAGAACAGGTGACGTGTCCTTCAGCATTAGGGCCCACGCAACCAACTTCTATTTTCCTGTAGCGGTTCCATGCATGTAGTTCTATGGGTTGTATGGGATATTTATCTCAGTGATCCCTGTCTGTAACTCAGAGAAAAAAGAAACCCTCAACCTGGAAGAATTTATTTTATTCATTTCCATTTCATGGAGTCTGAATGGTTTGCTATTTGAACAGAATACAACGTGCACCTTAGTTATGGCAGCCACTTGGCTCAACCCACCAATTTTATTCTTAGAATGAAATACAATTCTTTAGCAGATCAAACAGTGTATTTCCTATCCACTTGTGCTGCCTGAATGACATAGTAGATAACGTAGAAGTTTTCTCTTTCTTTATGGTGACTTGAGTATGGCAATTGGAGCCTTTGCACTTTGGCATGTTTAGATTCTTTATCAGACAAGTCCTGACACATTTCAATATGATTTCACTGAAGGTATCTTGTAGAAAGGTTATTTTTGTTCTGCTTCCTTTTTTCCAGCAGTTGATGGCCAGGCCAGCTCTGATTCATGGGTCATAAATATATCTTTCAATCAGTTGATAAGGCATGTGTGTATCAAAAACATATGTAGAACTCATTTTTTTATTATGAAGAATTATTAATTATTGCATGATTTAGATTCATAGAAGAAATAAGTTTCTCCTCCATGGTCTAGGTATGCTCCTGCTATTTCATTTTACAACCAATCTAGTCATGTGTGTCCCCAGAAATAAATGCTCTGAGAAATACAAAATTAAATAAAATCCTGGTCACTACACCTAGCTCTCTCTATAAATACCTTATGCTAAAGATGAGCTTTCCAGAGAGTTTGTAATATAACTAATACAGGACTCAATGGATTATGTTAAGAGACACATTCTAGAGCTCAGAAGTTCATAATGAAGAGTATTTGACTGAATACACCTACTCATGTCGACAGAGTGGCAGTGTTTCAGCAATACCAGGTGCAACAGTAAGAAATGGGTTGCACCAATTTGCTCAGCTTCGAAGTGATAACAGCTGTTGTTCTAGCGTGTTACTTGAAAGACAGAACATGGAGAAGTCTTGTTTCCTGAGTTATTGTGGTGTCCGTGCCCACTGTGTGACGTGCAAGAAGGTAAGAGACCTCTGCAATGACTGCATGTGTTGCCAATGACCAGGCCCAACAAAAATGATACAGCCAGCAGGAAGATGAACCAATACAGAGACTGTATTGTATACAAGAAGGACATTGCATGAATGATCGCTGGGGGTACAAACAGATCAATCAGCTGGTACATAATTGACGCCACCCCCAACAATCCCACAAAGGATGTAACTCGGCCCACAACAGGTGGTACAAACAGAGACCCGAGGTTTCCCACAGTTGGCATGGGAAACAGCCAGACCAGCAAGTTAAACACATAAGAGAAAGGTGCCCACATGGCGCACCAATCAGGTGCCAATCAGGAAAGGTGCCAATCAGGCCGCATTCGCAAAAGTCTAAACAGACCAGGGCCCAGCTCCAGGGAGAGTCAGGAGGTCTGCTCTGAACCAGGAAGCTCTGTGGAGTGCACTCCACAGACAGACACTCCTGACTCCCTGCAAGTGGTCCCAGCTTTTATCCCCAAGCAGACCCCTGACCTTTGTCAGCTCACTGCGGGACCCCTGGGGCTCATTTCCCTTCTGGCTCTCCCTGCAGGGCCGGCCGCACCCTGGGGGGAAGCTCTAAGGCAAACTCACCTCCTCTGTATGAAGGGCTGTGGGAATCACCCATATGTCAACCTTAATTCGGGGCTCGGGGTTCAAATCCCAGCATTTCACTGCAAGAGATGGCACTTAAGTGGCCACTTAAAAGCAAAATAAATTGCATTTGGTTAAAGGTAGCCAGAGCAGCAGGAGGCTGGTATATACACCTGTGATGCAAATCATGTCATCCTTGTTTGCTAACATCCAAATCATCCCTTGCTGCCTCTGCCAGCTTTTCTCCATTTCTCACCTTTCAGTCCAGATTGATTCATACATCCCTCCTACAGAACATCATGCAGCGGGGAGTACATCACATCTACTCATAATACATTTTAAGCGGACAGGAGAGCAATTACCCACAGCCACTCATTAGGTCCCACCAGAGCACAAAACCAGAACAATGTAAGGTCTGTGTTACCTGACCTGTTAGGACCTGCAAGGTCTCTTTCATAATAATAGTTCACAGCTTCTCACAGACCTAGAAGAATAAGAGTTTGTTACTTGTTCCTTCTGCTGCCAGGAACAGGTGAACAGGTTCATGCAACTTCTTTTTCCAAGTTCAGATTCCAATCAGAGATGCTGATGAAAACCAAAAGCCAAAATTACCCTTGCACCTCGTCTCAAAAAAACACCATAAGAAAGTGGAGGAAGAGCAATTCAGAGAATAGTCAAGACATTCAGCATGAAATGTCAAGAGTTTTTGTGGCAAGCTGAAGAGGAGCTTTCATCCCTTCCCTTTCAGGAGGAGCACTGAGACTCTCCAACAACTACAGGTTCATGGCCTTCACAGTCTGGTAGGTGAAAGACATTCTAGAACATGCATTAATATACTCAAAAGTTGACTCAGTGACTGGCGTTTTCCCAGTGCTGCTTTTAGGATAGTACAGACCCGAGATATCTAATCTACAAAATAACTAAATGAGGAAAACCCAGCTAATGACCAGTCATAGAATCATAGAATCATTAAGGTTGGAAAAGACCTCTAAGATCATCAAGTCCAACCATGACCCAAAACTACCATGACCATTAAACCATGTTCCCAAGTGCCACATCTACATTTTTTTTTTAACCCCTCCAGTTACTGGGACTCCACCACCTCCCTGGGCAGCCTGCTCCAATGCCTCACCACTCTGTCAGAAAACAAATTCTTCCTAATACCCAACCAAAACCTCCCCTGGTGCAGCTTCAGACCATTTCCTCTCATCCTATCACTAGTAACCTGGGAGAAGAGACCAACAGCCAACTCACTACAACTTCCTTTCAGGTAGTTATAGAAAGCAGTAAGGTCTCCCCTCAGCCTCTTCTTCTCCAGGCTAAACAATCTCAGTTCCCTTAAATCCTCCTCATAAGACATGTTGCCAGACCCTTTATCAGCTTTGTTGCCCTTCTCTGGACCTGCTCCAGCACCTCAATGTCCTTCTTATACTGTGGTGCCCAAAACTGACCCCAGTCATCAAGCTGTGCCCTCACCAGTGCTGAGTATAGGGACACAAGAAGACTTTGGAGCAGTCTTCTAAGTCAGTTTGTCCATGAGTGCCCAAAGTAACCATTCTTGATGTGGTGAAGTGCCAATGCACAGGATATTTCCTCTGACTATTCATCTGCAAGTCTATGAGGAAGAATAAAAGCCAGTAATGAGTTACAAAAATATTCAAGATAACATTGTACTGCCTACTACTGAAGCAATAGCAATAGAAAACTGTTCTCATTTTCCGTTATAATAATTCACCAAGAACATGACTTTGATAAACAAAACTTGTAGTGCTGCTTCATGGCTAGTGAACTTGGGATTTTCTGATTTAACCAGAAAAAAAGTATCATCCCAGAAGACACTCTGCCTCTGGCTGTCCTAATTAAAATGTGTGGCTTGGTATAGCAAAAGCATTATAATGTACCTTGACTCTAAACATTATTCATTAGCAATACTAAATAGAAATTGAAGCTGATATTCATCCCAGGGTTGTCCCTTCTAAAAGCATGAAAGATGCAGTGAGAAAAAAAGCCAAAACAACAACCCTATAGTGGCAGCTTGTATTACTATTATCTGTTCTGGATTAATATAGTCTTGCAGTCCTGTCAAATTTTAGCAGTGAAATTGCTCCTTAGATAAAAAGAGTTAAATGCAAAGAGTAACTATGCATGCAATAACTTCAAGATTCCTCATGAACGGCTGTTGAATTCCTAATTCAGATGTTTCTTTTATTCACAAACCCCCCAGTGTTCTTGGGCCACCAGGAAGCATTTTAAAGAACTAATCCAGCATTTATATGATGTGGATGGTGTCTGGTACGGCTGCTTAATTAAACAGTAAGGTTTACACAGGCACAGCCCAAGGCACAAAGCTCTGTTTGATTTAGATCCCGGCTACCCAACAGCCATCAGGGTCTGGAAGAAGTATGCTTAAACTAACAGCTCCTTCTTCTTAGTTGACAGGCATATCTGTGGTAAGGCATATTCAGTGAGGGACCCTAGACTCTGAAAACTCATTTTTACTTTTTAGTGAGCAGAATTACAAAGAATTTACCTAAGGATTCTCTGCTGGATTCCTGCATGGGTCCTGTTTACATTTTTACATTTGGTATAGTTTCTCAAATGTAAGTTGTGCATTTTATAATGGTAGAGTTTTAGCTAATATCTATCTCCAAAGTGCTGTTTAGCTGAAGTCTTCTGACACTGCCCTAAGGATATCCATGCTGGCCAAAACTTAGAAGACTAAAGAAGGACCTATACAGCTAAAAGTAATGAACATACTACAGCCTGAGCTAAAAAAGGCAGATTTGCTAGGTAGCACTGTAATAAACTAGACACAGGCACAAGATGACTTACTACATACTCCCTACTAGGGTGCACAGCACGTTATTGATGCCAATCTTAACCCAAGTCAGTTAATATCTTAGACTGATATATTTCTATTGCAAAGGCTTTTAGGACATTTGGTCCTTTTGTGAGAATACATAAATTTTCCAATTAAATAAGAAATATAAACATTAATAATATTACTTAGTTTGCCAGTGTAAGCTGACCTCACAGAGAATTTTTATTAGAAATTATTCATTCGCAGCCTACTTAGAGATTAGACCTTCCTCTTACTTGCCTCTGAGGATTTTATAAGCTATGTAGGGCCAAACTGGGTCAGATCTAGAAGCAGTTTAAAAGTGCTTTGAAAAGTAAGGTAGTCTACTTGAATGTTAAAATTTTGGTCTCACTTTTATCCAAGTATTTCAATTAAGCTGAAATATGAGTCTATAAAGAGACTTCAAAAGGGCTCTTCCTAACTTACACAGTTTAGCAGAAAAAAAATATTTGAAATGTAAGCATGATGTGTCTCCCTATTTTTTAAAAGGTTCTGCTGACATTATGGGTTATTATTTAGTGTAACTTCAAACAAATGATTTTGGGCTCCTCTAGAAAGCCCAGCTACAACAACAATCAAATTTATGGAAGTAATTAGGGATATAGTAGACACACAGCATGATTTTGGCTCATAAACTCAATGAATACTTGATTAGCACCTATGGCAATTAATTGTTTACCAACTGCTAGTAACAGAAGAAGGCACAATGTTGCTTTCCCTTCTCTTGCTCACACCCTTCTGGAGGCCACTGCAATGTTGGGGCAACATGCTGAGTGGTTGGTGTAAGCCTTTGGGCTGCCACCCAGCACCAGAAAGCCCTTTTAATAGCAAGGCTTTATATTAAGGTCACGTAAGGTATTAAATTGGTACAAATGGCGTGTGTGCACTGCCTAGCTCTCCTTCCTCCCATTCCTCTGTCCTTTGCCTGCTGGGGGTTAGTGATGCCATTGCACAGGAAAGCCTTTTCTTGGCTCTACAAAGGTAACAAAAGAAGCTGCCTTGATTTTCTCAGACGCTGGTGATGTAAACACAGTTGGGTAGCACACTACCTGTGCGCTGTATGGATGTGAAACAGTTCAGATGCCTCTGTTGAGAGTGGATCAGATAAGCACGTCATGAAGTGATTCATCGCTGCTGTTGCAGCTATGAAGAGGACTTATACAACCAGGTGGAATGCTTGGAATTGCTAAACAAAAGTTACATTGTTCAAAGGTAGTGTTCAATCTCCCCACTGCATTTTTAAAAGGAATGCCAGACTCATTTCTACGAGCTTCTTTGATAGTGCTGATAATACTGTGATTCACCAAGCTCTTTACAGACTCAACAGTTTGCAGTCACATAAGGGTCACCAAAGACATTAAGAGTTTCTGATAAAAGCTTAAGTGAGGAATTAATTTATGCCACCAAGTTCCTCATCTAAGGCTATGTCATTTGCATTTGTTTTAGGGTAACAGTGATCTGCACATCTAAACACATTTCAAGTCTTGATTCCTGATACTTTCCACAGCCTGAGAAATTCTTACTTTATGATTACTTTTCTCAAGCTACAGTATTAGACAGGTTACTGGTGGCCTGCTGATGGAAAAGAC